>NW_020172492.1:1907196-1980431 GCF_003031525.2 Neophocaena asiaeorientalis asiaeorientalis
TTTTTTTTCTTTGATCATTTATCTCACTATTTTTATTATTATTTTTACTTCTCTTGTTTTACTTGCTTATCTCCTTCATTAGCTCCCTCAGAATGGTGCATAAAAAGAATATTTAGAGAATCTGTATGTCATAAATTATTTTTGTTACAGCCTCTTGTATACTTTCTGGCTTACCTCAACAGTGTTTCTTAAACTCAGCACTGTTGGTGTTTTGAGATGGATAATTTGTTTGGGGACCTGCCCTGTAGGATGGCTAATGCACCCCTATGTTCATAGCAGCACTATTCACAATAGGCAAGACATGGAAACAGCCTAAATGTCCATCCACAGATGAATGGATAAAGAAGATGTGGTACATATATACAATGGAATACTACTCAGCCATAAAAGAGGATGAAATAATGCCATTTGCAGCAACATGGATGGACTTAAAGATTATCATACTAAGTGAAGTAAGTCAGACAGAGAAAGACAAATACCATATGACATCACTTATATGTGGAATCTAAAATACGACACAAATGAACCTATCTAAAAAACAGAAAGAGACTCACAGACATAGAGAACAGATTTGCGGTTGCCAAGGGAGAGGCAGTGGGAGGTTGGGATTAGCAGATGCCAACCATTATATATAGAATGGATAAACAACAAGGTCCTACTGTATAGCACAGGAAACTATACTCAATATCCTGTGATAAACCATAATGGAAAAGAATTTTAAAAAGAAAAAAGCAAAACATCTCAGGCCTCTGCTCGTTAGGTACCAGAAGCTCTAACAAACTCAGTTTGTGCAGATGTTGTGCAATGTTTCTTGGGGAAGAGTGAGCAGTATTTTTCCTGGTTATATAGAATTTCCTGCTCTGTGTAAGTAGCCAGTCTCCTAAAGGGCCTCCAAAGATTCCTGCCTCCTCCTGTTCACATCTTTGTTAGGTCACTTGCCCCGCGTACTGGCGTTAGTCTTTGCAGCCAGTAGCATTCGGCAGAAATGATGGTATGCCACAACCAACATTAGGTTATAAAGAGACCACAGCTTCCACCTTGGGTTCTCTTTCTTGGATCACTTGCTCTGAGGGAAGCAAGCAGCCCTAAGGAGTGAGCTCACATGGTGGGGATCTGAAGCCTCTGAAAAATTCAGTGAGGAACTGAGGCCACCAACAACCAAGGGAGAAAAGTAAGAAGCAGATTCTTTAGCCCCAGTAGAGCCTTGATATGACTATAGACCCAGCAGCTAAACTTAACTCATGAAAGACCCTGAGGCAGAACCACCCAACCTCACTGTTACCGAATTTCTGACACACAGAAACTGTAATATGTTCAACATTTGGTGTTTGAAGATGCTAAATAGTGGGGTAATTCATTACACATCAATTCATAATTTATAAAATCACTAATTCCTGACAGGCATAGCTTTTTCAGCTGTGCCTTTACTCTGTCTATTGCTTTAATGCCTTATGTTTTATTTCTGTCTACAGTTGCTCCAACTATTTTTATGACCAAGGCATAATGGCACATTTTCTTTGAAGACTACACCGCAAGGAGAGCCTGTTTACATTTCTATTACATAACTTATTACAGTTATACTGTTTATGTACATTTGGTTGTTATTTTCATTAATACCTGCTTGTACATTGAGCCAAGTGGTGAGTACATAAGAATGAACAAATTGTCACAATGTGGAAAATTAAGTAAAGAAAAACATAGAGTAAACCCAAATCTAGGAAAGCAAAAATAAAACGAAAGACAACTTACTGACTGGGAGAAAATACTTGCAAATGATGTGACTGACAAGGGCTTAATTTCCAAAATATACAAACAGCTCATCCAACTCAAGAACAACAACAAAAACCATATAATCCAATCAAAAAATGGGCAGAAGACCTAAATAGACATTTCTTCAAAGAAGACATATAGATTGCCAACAGGCACATGAAAAGATGCTCACTATCACCAATTATTAGAGAAATGCAAATCAAAACTACAATGAGGTACCACCTCACAACAGTCAGAATGGCCTTCACTAAAATGTCTACAGATAACAAATGCTAGAGGGGGTGTGGAGAAAAGGGAAACTTCTTACACTGTTGGTGGGTATATACATTGGTGCAGCCACTATGGAGAACAGTATGGAGGTTCCTCACAAAATTAAAAATAGAGTTGTCATATTATCCAACAAGCCTATTCCTGGGCATATATCCAGACAAAACTATAATTCAAAGAGATACATGAAACCTATGTTCATAGCAGTGCTATTTACAATAGCCAACCTAAACGTCTACTGACAGATAAATTGATAAAGAATATGTGCTTTATATATATATATATATATATATACACACACACACAATGGAATATCACTCAGCCATAAAAAAGAATGAAATAATGCCATTTGCAGTAACATGGATGGACCTAGAGATTATCCTACTGAGAGAAGTAAGTCAGACAGAGAAAGACAAATACCATATGACATCACTTATATGTGGAATCTAAAATATGCCACAAATAAACTTATCTATGAAACAGAAACAGACACGCAGACATAGAGAACAGATTTGTGGTTGCAAGGAAGTGGGAAAGGGATGGATTAGGAGTCTGGGATTAGCAGATGCAAATTATTATGTACAGGATGGATAAACAACAAGGTCCTACTGTAGAGCACAGGGAACTATATTTAATATTCTGTGATAAACCATAATGGAAAAGAATATGAAAAAATGTATATGTATATATGTAGAACTGAATCACTTTGCTGTACAGCAGAAATTAACACAACATTGTAAATCACCTATACTTAAATAAATTAAAAAACAAAACAAAACTGAAAACAAAGCAATGGTTCTGTCAGATGATATAAATCTCTTCATAATCACAGCCATTCCATTTTAAAAATACATACAAGTTATAGCCAGTGGAAAGACCAGAGTATCAGTTCACAGATTCACAAGCCAGTAATGAACCTGCATTTTAATTTCAGCAAGCAGCTGTCTGTTAGGTGTGTGGGCTTGGAAAATGCATTTAGATTTTAGTGATAATAATAAATAACCCCAAGGTAACCTAAGATATAGTAGATACTCAATAAGTTCAGTTTGCTTTTCCTTCTTTTTTTCTATTGAATCATGTTATATACCATTTTTCGTAAAATATCCTCATATGGAACTTTTTTCCATGCTCCCTGGTTCTGCCTATTCATATCTAACGATTCACAGTGTTTCTAAGTATTAGCTTTTACAGTGATTTCACCCTGAACATAATCATTTATCCTCTGAAAGTCTAAGATCCTCATGGGTCCTTTAATATAACGTAATGCATGTTTTGTCTTGCTTTTTCTCTTTCTCACATGCACTTTAATTTCTTCTCAAAACATGTTTTTCAATCCTTTGTTCTTATTCTCACCAAATAAAATATTGTTCAGCACAAAATATACAATCAATACATATATAAAAATTGAATGAGTTCTACTTTGTTTCAGTGGCTGTATCTCTACAAGGTAAGCAAGAAATGACAATGATAATATACTTTCCTTGGATCTAATATTTGATAACTCAAAATATGATGAGAATTTTTAACAAAAAAATCATTGCACTGAAAGAGTAGCAATTGTGGTTCCTTTTACTTAACATGGCTTTTACTAGGTGTTCTACTGATGGCAATATATAAGCAAGGAACTAAATGTATAATTTTCTAACCATGGGAAATGGAGCTTTATTTTCACTCTATGCTTCAAGATTAGAATGACATTTTGAGACATTCAAAAGTCAGATACATTTGGTCACTGATGTTCTTTTCAACCATCTATAAGGGTGCCTCCTTTAAAATGTGTTCACTTTGGCCCTAATCACAATATGCAATATTTTTCCTAAAAGCAACTTCATTTGATATCACCAGGCATAGAGCCATTCGCATTGCGAAGCACATTGTGGAAAGATTCAGCAGAACCGAATGAGCTCAAACAGCTGTCAGAGCTTTTGTCAGAAAGCTATATTATTAATCTATTATACCATTTGATTACTATGTGTTTCAAAGAATGCAATTCACTTTCCTCACAAATAACACATTACATTACAAAGCCGTCCATATTCTCAAGCCCAATAAGAAGCTACTCCTTCCACCTAATCTTCCCTGAAAAAAGAATATTGGAGAAACCACTCAAAAATGACATAATTATCTGGTGGGAGAGGAGGCAAAGGAAGAGGAAGAACTTGAATAGTCATTGTTAAAAGGAAGAGGAGTATTAAGCACCTACAGAGGGCTCTCACTGCAGCATTCTGGTTGTGGTCCTGCACCCACTCCTGTAGCCTTTGTGTTTTATTCAGAGGGTCTGCTAAGTCGACAGCAGTCCTTAAGTAGTGATAGATGAGGCAGAAAATTCAGAATGCAAGAGAGGAGACAAAAGAAACACCTATGCTGGGAAGGTCTGCTACGTCAGTGGAGGCCGAGTCTAAAGGAAAATCCCCTCTGCTTCCAACATTCAAATTGTACCAACACGGACTTCAACAAGCACCGGAACACTTAATATGGAACTGAATACACAACACATCAGGCACTGACCATTTTAAGGAATAAAGCATGAGGCATTGCAGGTGCAAGGAATTCACTGTATAACTATGGTTCCTGAAGATTTGCTTTTTAATGCAAACTTTCCACCTAAGATTTACATATGAGCAAAATAATGGTCCCGGTAATTAAATATGTTAATGTTATTCTGTGGCACAGATACCTGTTTGGCATTTTAGAGATCGGCACTAGCAGTGAGCTGGGGAACACTGTCGCTACTCCACAAATTACATTACCAAAGAAATTAATGATTAAAACGTGCATGTATTATGCGACAGTATGTTTGTTGTAATAACTGAACGAACAATATACTATGGTCAAAATTGTTGTTCTTATATTCCCTAATTTTACAATATATTCACAATTGTATATATTTTTAAAAATCTAGTCTCATCAAATATGGTTATAGAAATAGTAAGTGGCTAAGTAATAACTGAACCGGTAATTGAAGATGGCAATAATAATAACCAGAGCAGAGTGCCCAAGTTTGGTTTGTGGCTGCCAGCAGATTCTAAGGACATTTTGCTTTGTATTGTTTTGCTTCATTTATTTTAGGAAGCCAATTTTATATGCTGCTACTTGGCTGCAATTAAATTCTCTAGAAAGATTCCAAGGGGAGCAAAAGCATCAATGGTAAATTATCTTGGGAAAATATAATATCTACTAATACTTCTGAGTTTTTATAATTTAAGAATAACAAACATATACAAAGAGTAAAAAAGAAAAAATTAGTGAAAAGTAAATACATGAAATTTTAAGTTAGTATCAACTAGTAACATGACACATATGCTGTGTTTTAATATTTAATATTTAAATATTCCTAAATATTTTAGGAAGAAAATGAGCCATTGAGGAAACCAGGAAATCATGTGCTAACTTAGAAAAAAATTAGCATTTCTGTAATGCTGTGTATTTGGAGATTTTGTTGCTTTCACAATATTTACAATACAAATATCTCCCTTGGGATCCTATAGGTTTAAAATGGAAGTGAAGTACTCTCAACTGATATTTAAATCTTTTTCTTTCTCCACCTCTCATACCCATACTCTTTCCCATAATTTTGTCCATAAAATTTCATAATCAAATACATAAAAGTGAATTGAATCTAAAAATGTTACAATCCAATAAAGTAAAGCCGAGACTCTTTGAAAATAATTGCTATTTAGTATATTTAGAGTGTTATGCTCACACAAACTTTGGATTATGTGCCTGGTGTATTAAAAGCATATTGCTGATATAAAGAGAATTAATTAATATAGTAATGTGAAAATTATTATTCCTCATTAGTACATTTCTCACTGATTCTAAAATATATTACTTTTTTTCTGCTCCACTTCTTAACCACTCATTTATTCTTTTATTTAAACAATAATTACACACATATATTGTGAATACATTTCAATACTCTCTACTAGAGAAGCTGTAAATAAATTACAGTTTCCAAACATGTTAGACATAAGTAAAAATGGTGATAGTTGAAGGTATTTGCCCTAATGAAGCAGTTCCTGCAACGTTGCTCAGGAGAGGTAATTTTTACTATTCCTTTTGTTTGTTTTTAATACAAGATGCTCTATGTGCAAAAGAAAGAAAATGACTTCCTCTGACAGAGTCAGATATCTGAGATTGGAAGTAGCCTTCATTCTCTCACTTTAAAGAAAACAAATGACTTAACCCAAGGACTTGACAACTGCAAGGTAATCGGGGGAACTTTGGCAAATTAAGTGTCTACGTAATGTAGATACCTATTCTGGATTATGCATAGACGACTATGTTAAGCTATGCACTAATGATAACAGAAACATCTTTTTCATACAAATAAAAGTAAAGATAAAATTTTATGAGTCCTTTAATACTAAGAAATCAGTAATTACCTTGATCTGTATGGTCATATAAAAATTTTAAAAGCTATGTAGAGTTAAAACATTAAACTGTAATAGTATCATATAATTTTTCTGTATACTTCTTTGCATTTTCCTAATTTTTTTCACTTTGTTATGGATTACTTTTTTCAAAAGAAAATCTAACACATTATTCTTAAAAGTTTAAGTTGCCTAAGTGTCATTTAAAATGAAAGTTACTAAAATAGCTTGAATATAAGAATACATTAAATGATGCAATATTTCAGTTATTTTATAAAGTGAAGGAAAGTCTCTAGTGAGAGTTGGCATTTTAAGACTAATGTGATCTTCTAGCTTTAAGTTTGTGTTTATTAACAGTGTGAAAATGCAATGACTCACCTGAATTCTGAAGCAAAACATCCTGAATCAGCATAGAAATTTAACTGCAGCAAAGACAGAATCTGAAATTAAAAATTTCACAATTTACCTTGTTTGTTCAACCACGATTCACCATTTTCTGCAATGAATTAAGATGGTTCAATATTTCAATATCATTATATAGAAATTTATCTGTTTCTAGTATATACAAAACTATTAATGATCTTAGTTTTGAAAGGGTAAGATGTACAATGTTAAAGAATTTTTGAAAATTCTATCCTAACACCTTATAAAAGGAGTACATTCCTAGGTATTTATTTACATGGGAATTCTTTATGGCTGTAGAACAAATAACAGGGATGCTGTGATATTTTAACTGAGATTCTAATGAGCTACCATGACTACTTATCATTGCCTGTTGTTAGAGAAATATTCTGAAAGAAACATATTCAAGAATTACTATTATTATTTTTAAGAATGAAGTATGATTTGCTAATGTATTTGGGCAATTAAAATGCTTCTCATAAAAATTCTGCCAGTCGTCTGTTTAAGCTTGGTGCATAATTATGACATATATGGAGTACAGTACAGTTTGTTTGGGTTTTTAAAACTATTTTTTCTGTAATGAATCTATATACCCAATCCATAGTGTTTATTATACCCTCCTTTACACAATTTGTTTAATCCAATATCAATGTATACATTGCATTTCCCTCATCCCCAAACTGTTTCAAATTTCTTTTAACCTGACAGCAGATCATCTATATGTATCATTTAATTTCATTTGTACCGTCTCTCTATCAATCACAAGAGCTGGCACAGAAGTCACCTGTTCCTGCTAGTGTGTTGGTCAACCTGGAAAATGACCTTCAATTAACTCTTCAATTAGTTCTTTCAAGAAAGCACTCAACAATGTCCTGAGGATGTCACCAATTACTTGTGCCTTGTGTGCAGGTGACTGGTGACTCCAGAGCAATGTGAGTGACCCTGAGAGCATAAAAATCCCTCTGAGGCCACAGATATCACAAGTAAAGACTTATATTAAAAACAAAGGTAATAAATACTGAAAAATCATCACTTTCACTGGATTTTACTATTATCTATGCGTGTCCTGATATAAGTGATACAGTTTAAATTTAATCTGTCCTCCAGTTTTACAGCCATTACAATAAGCTCCTGGGCTGGTCTGAAGTCTTGTGTCAATGCAAAAACTGAACCAGACAAACTTAGATAAGGAAGACTTAATTTAAGACTATTGCAGAAAGGGACAGTTGCCAGAATTGAGTCTGAACTCAACCCCCATGGAAATAAAAAGCAGAACATCATATAGGATGAACAAACAACAAAGTCCTACTGTATAGCACAGGAAACTATATTCAGTACCCTATCATAAACCGTAATGGAAAAGAATATAAAAAAAAGAATGCTTATATGTGTATAACTGAGTCACTTTGCTGTACAGCAGAGATTGTCACAACATTGTAAATCAACTATACTTCAATAAAAAAAAATAACATTTTTTTAAAAAGCAAAACATGATAGGGTTTTAAGAGCTGGGAAGAGGAGGACACCTCACTCTGTGTTTGCTAATTGGCTTTACCCTGAAAAAAAAAAAAATCAATGTTCTCTTAACTTCATGATTAGAGGTAATTTTGCAGCTTGGAGCAAGGCACCCCTGACTAGAGAAGTTAGGCTTCTACCCTCCCACAGGAACTGGGGATAGAGGTGTCATTTTTTTTGATGACTACATTTCAAAGGGATGAATCCCAAGTCCTTGAGAAAGACATTACTGGGTTGTAAAACAGGCAAGAGACTTTTAAAAAGATTTACATCTAAAAGATGCAGAGAAAGGATTTACAGTGATAAGTTGTCTAAAGTAAACACTTTAAGAAAAGGGAGGTCCAGGGTCTAGAGTCAGGAAGAAGAAGCTTTTCTAAAATTAAGTCAAGCTGCAGAGAATGTTAAGGTCCTCTTGGTCAGGTACTTGTTCTAATTATTTTTTTATGTTCAACTAATCTATACAGGCAAAAGTTTACATATGTTTTCCTGTTCCTTCATGGTTGATTTTTTTTTTTTAATTTAACTCTTTAATGCATCAGGAATTAACTTAGATTTAATAAGTGGAAGTGTCATTTTCTCATTCAAGTACTACTTGTATCACATACTACATTTTATATGTAATTGAGACTGCAGTTTTTATCTTTTCTTAATATGTCTGCCCATTTCTGCACCTATAAGAAATATTTTGTGATATTTTAAGACAAATTATTCTGTAGTATATTATCGATCAAAAAATTACGCACAACCTAAAAGTTGAGAATTGTTTTAATCGGGGCATGACTAAGGACTACAGCCTGGGATACAGCCTCTCAGATAGCTCTGAGGAACTGCTCTAAAGAGGTTAGGGAGGGGCTTCCCTAGTGGCGCAGTGGTTGAGAGTCCGCCTGCCATTGGAGGGGACACGGGTTCGTGCCCCAGTCCGGGAAGATCCCACATGCCGCGGAGCGGCTGGGCCCGTGAGCCATGGCCACTGAGCCTGCACATCCGGAGCCTGTGCTCCGCAACGGGAGAGGCCACAACAGTGAAAGGCCCGCGTACAGCAAAAAAAAAAGAAAAAAGAGGTAAGGGAGGAGCCAGGATATATAGAGCTTTTGCTGAAAATAAAACATGTAACTGAACATCAAAATATTACTGCTAATCACAAATAACAGACAACTCAAGTTAATGATTTTAATGCTTTGCTATGTCTGGGAAGATGCAAGTCTGGGCTCACTAAAATTATTTCTTTGATGTGCATTTAACTATTTAGGGCCAGTATCCTGGTTTTCTCCATCCTAAGTTTCCCTCAGGGCACACCATTGGGGGCAGCTGCAGTGGCTGATGGCTTGATGGCTGCAACATTCTTTGTTTACTGAAACTGCAGGTGATATTTTTTTGTCCACAATATTCTTTCTATATTCCAGATATTTCTAGACTCTTATTTTCCCCATACACATGAAAATTGGAATAACCCTAAAAACTTTTTATCACCTTCTCATGTAAATCATACTTGGTTTTTTATTCAAATTATTTTAATTGTATAAGTGTATTAAGGAAGAATTTAAGCCTTCCATTCAGGAATATGCTTGAGATACATATTTTCTTAAAATAGTTAAGATGTGTAGGTCCACTTTATATTCTTTGTAGAGTGTTACATAGTTATTCATATAGATTTTCATGTCATATATATTTCTATGTTGAAATACGTTTTTGTCTTTTGTATGTATTTACATCATACAACTTATACTATTTGGTTATTTGGTCATTGTGTATATAATCCTAATTTAATAATATAATAGGTAATTCACCTAAGGTTAGTTTATCCTGCTTCTTTGAAAAGTAAACAAAAGAAGAATATGGGAAGCTCAAACAAAACTGTCCATAAATTATAAAAGCAATTTAGAATAAACACAAAAAACATCATTCAAACTGTCAGCCAAACAGCTGCTGTACTAATTAGGAAAGGAGAATTTGATGTACAGTACATCTGTATTCCTTTTTCTGATCATAACTCATTAGAGATTTCATCTGTTGACATCAAAAGCTAGTTCTATAAACTATGATGGATGCAGTTAAAAAATAAAATACTAACATATAATTGTCTAGAAGTAAAATGAAAGTGTTGTACAGGGTTTTATTTATACGTGGTAAGATGTGACATTTGCTTTTTGATAGGCTTCGTAAAATGCGTTTAGTCCATTTGAAGCTACTTAATTATATAATAATTATTTTTATATTAGAAGTAATTATTCAGATGTTACATGTATTTGGTTAATTAGGTTTCCATTTGCTAATGCAGCATTATTATGCTTCTTTCATCAGAACTGGAAATATAGTTCATCTATTTTGTAATTATAGAAAATGACAAAAGTAATCACACTCTGATTTCAGAACGTTAAACAAGACATTAGTGTGGTCCATTGGACAAGATTTCATGAAACAACGATCATGTTTCAAACAATCCCAGGTGTGTGTCTTTGAATAAAATGCTGTGCCCTGATATAGTTATCTCAAACTGAGTACTTTAAAGTCACCCAAGTCTCTTCAGCTCAGTTATGCTTCTGTTCCGTTGAATACAGTTTACAAATAACAGTTAAGTGTGGTGAACAAGGAGATCTCCCAGAAACATCCTTCAAGATATTATTAAGTGCTCATGTGATAGGCTTACTTTAATAAAATACCATATACTAGTGGCTTAAGCAATAGACATTTATTTCTCACAGTTCTGGGGGCTAAGAAGTCCGAGATCAGTGTACCAGCATAATTGGGTTCTGGTGAGAGCTCTCTTCCTGGCTTTCAGAGGGCTTCTTTCTCGCTATATCCTCACATGGTAGAGAGGCAAGCTCTGGTGCCTTTCTACTCTTATGGGTCACTGACCCCATCACGGGAATTCTGCTCGTGTGGCTTCATCTAGACCTAATTACTTCCCAAGGACACATTTCCTAATACCATCATTTTGGGGATTAGGGCTTCAGCATATGAATTGGGGGGTGGACACAAATATTCAGTCCATAACATAATCTATGTATTTTCTCTATATTTCTGCCATATTCTGCCCTCTCACTGATACCACATGGTCAGTATTTTATATCCCCTAACCTCTACATAGATCTAAATAAGAAAAAGGTAATAAAATGTAATAAAGTCTCTTTGTAATAAAAGTTCAATGAAATCAAGATTCAATGTTCACCAAAGTGAAATACAGAAAAATTTCCATAAGAACTGGAAGAATTTAATTTTATGGTTATTTTTGTTTTATTACTTTTTTCTTCTACTCAAAACCTACTTAGCTCAAAACTAAGTGTGACTAGAATTAGGTGAAGCTGAAGGAGAATTCCTGGAAAGTAAAAAGTGGAGAGACAGGAGGCTTTGAAGAGAAATCAAGAAGACATTCAGTCTCCAAGATTCAGAAAACAAAATGGACATGACCTGGCACCTAAGTGTCCTCCTGCGTGGCTACCTTACCATCCCATTCCCCATTAACTACCTACCATTCTCATTTGTAAGGAGTCAAGCTGTCCCCTCTTCTCTTTATTCAGTGGGGTTTGAAACAAACACTCTTATGGGTTGAATTATGTATCCCCAAAATTCATATGTTGAAATCATAATTCCAAGTATCTCAGAATGTGTCCTTCTAGGGTCATGCAGATGTAACTAGTTAAGATGAGGTCATCCTGGAATTGAATGCCCCCCTAATCCAAAATGACTAGTGTTCTTAGAAAAAGGAGAAATCTGGACAAAGACACACACGGAGAGAATATCATGTAAAGATAAAGGCAGAAATCATGGTGATGGAGCAAAAGCCAAGGAATGCCAGTGAATGCCAGTAAACACTAGAAGCTAGGAGAGAGGCAAGGAACAGACTCTTCCTCACAGCTTCCGGAAGGAACCAACATGTTTAATATCTTGATCCCTAATGTCCAGCCTCCAAAACTTTGAGACAATAAATTTTTCTTATTTGAACTACCCAGTTTGTGGTACTTTCTTTGGGAACCCCAGCAAAGTAATACAAACACTATATTAAAGAATATTTAAGCAATTAGGAAATGAATTCACTTGTGGGATACTCAGACTTCCACAGACCCATTTCAAAATGAAATCTATAGTATTTATATCATGTTATGAAAATATTTCAACAATGGACTGACACTGGGTTGATAACATCTTTACTTCTATCATTTACAACATTTATCAAGGAGTTTGGAAAACAGTCCCAATTCCAAGCTTGATCAGCAAGAATGAAAAAAAAAAATGATGAATACCTAATTGCATTCTTTCTAACACTTTCTCTGCCCAGAACTGATTATGCTTGTCTCTTAAGGTAAGCTACAATAGTTAGCTCAATATTGACCAAAACATCTTTATTATGTAGTGAGAAGAGAGATCCTTGGAAATATTTTATACTCACATGTTATATTTTTATTCTGCACATGAAAACATTAGTCTATTATGCAAGAGTGATCTACAAGTAAATAAGTCATAATACTATGGCTTTTAACCAAGATTTAAAGACTACTCTGGTGTTGAAACTTTCCCTAAAGATCTTTAAAGAATACAACAGACCTTAGCAGGTTTGAGGTTACACATAAATTAAGATCTACTTTCTTTGTCAGATCTGTGGTTAGCAATATGACTTGAGTTTAACTTGCTGAAGTTCCAATGAAGTTGAAAATTAGTAACCAATATATTTTTAAGTCAATTTAAAATAGAAAGCTGCAAGGATTAATTTTTACTCAACATAACAACATGTATCACATGGTCTCTGGCAGTTTTAAAAATCTTGACCTTTTGACTTCATGAGCTTCCTATCTGACATTGTGTTTTAAGATTTTATGACATTTTTGAAGGCTGTTTTTATGACAGGTTTCTGAGTTGCTTTAAAGCAACAGTGTTAACACAAAAAAATTTGTTTGTCAAGGGCAATTTAGGATAGAAGAATATTTATGAAAATAAACTTGTAAACACAGAATCACCCTAAATCAGTTAGTATTTTTTTCTTTTTTTTTTGCTTCAGCATTATATAAATCTTCTTTCTAGTGACTTCAAAGAAAGTGTTAAGGTAGCTTCCAAAAGATATTGATTTAGCCACTGTCTGTGTGCTCAATTTCCAAAAATGACATAAAATATACATGAGTTAGATCTTTTTACTTTATTATTGACATAAAAGAAACTATATCCTGAAATACTGTAGCAATTTTCACTGGTTTTAAAACTATAAAAAAAAGAAATTAAGAATATTTATAACTTGCCCCAATTTAATCCTTGGTTCATGTGAATAAAGCCTAGTTCCTGATGAATTTCTATAAAATTATATAACAATAGCAACAACAATGACAATAACAAAAATAACACGTGGGGATTTAAATTGGTAAAGGAGAACCAAGGAAAAATCAAGAAGAAACAAAGTCAATTCAATAGATTGGTCAGATTTCAGGATGGTATTCATATGACATAGGACATTAACTATTGACCTGATTAATCTGGGTAATTACTTTGACTACAAAAGGTGTCACTTTTGCCTTTATTCTCTGTGGAATTCATTCTCAAAAGTGTATATACTGTTGAAGGAAAAAAAAAACCACACAATTTCTACCTGCAGGATCTTTTAGTAATGATTAAATGATTAATTGTCTTATTCTAATAGGTTCCCCCACCCTAATATATGGGACTATAAATATTATTTAGTTGGATAGAACAATTTAAATAGGAAAAACACTATATTTTTAATCTATGTTGTAGAACAAATTACCCCAACCCTTACGAGGCCAAAATACCCAACATCTTTTAGCTCAGTTTCTGTGGTACAGGAAACCAGTTACAGTTTAGCACTCTAGCTCAAGGTTACTCATGGACTTGCAGGCAAGCTGTCAACCAAAGCTGTGGCCTTTTCTGAAGGCTCTACCAAGAGGGAGGTTCTGCATCCCAGTTGCCATGTGGTTATTGGTAGGACATGGTTTCTCATCATGTGAACATCTCCTTGAGCTTTCCTAATGACACAGCAAATGGCTTCCCCAGGACAATGCAAGGCAAAGATGAGAGAACACCAAAGACCACTTTGGTGGCCACCAATTTTTATAATTTAATTTCACTGTGACATCCCATAATTTCTGCCATAATTTATTTGTTAAAGGTGCATCAGTAAGTCTAGCCTACACTAAGGGCAGGAGGGATTAACAACTGTGTCAGAAGGCAGGGATAACTGGGGGCAACCTCAGTGTCCACCTACCATGACCAGCAGAGCCCGTGTATATGTCCAATAAGTACTTCAGCAAAATAAGGGGTACAGATGTATTTTAAAAATAAAATGTCATGTCTTTACCAATGAAAAGCAATGCATGCACACAGATACACACATAGAGCATTATAAATGCATCTTATATTTTATAATATTTTATGTATGTTAAATTAGATAATATATTACATGTTAGCAGAACAACTAAAATTGGGAACATAGTGCAGGCAAAGAAGACTGCTGCTCTGGGAACTGGAGATAACAAGGCAGTGCAGTAATAGGTTTATTTGCATAAAAACCAAGGCCAGCTATGTAATTCATTTAAGACAGACTTAGGTACTAATGGGTTCCAAGAATTCGTGGCATTTGCTTTTTACCTTCAAGATGAAACCCCGTGAAAGTAGGAATTTACCATGAAGAAGCAGAGAGAGAGAATCTCTGGGATTCCAATTATCTTGTGTTACAAAATAACTTTATTTGCAGCATTAAATACTATTTCTTGAATTCCTCTAGCTAGGTCTATCATTATTTCAAATATATTTACAGAAGATGCTGTAAAAATAAAAGGTACATCTGACTCTCAGGAGAATAGCTATCAAAAGTAATTGCTGTAACTTTTACATTTACATCTGACAAGAGGAATTCTCCTTATTAGAGATTAAAAGTGTTGAAAGTAAAATAGTCAGAACAAAGTCATTCAGCATCCATGCACAGAAAAAGGATTATTAAAGAATTTAAAAAATGGAACACTTCAATACTTCACCTCCAAATATTCAACACTAGAATAGAATTGTACAGAACAGTTGGAGAAAAAGGCTTGTAATGCATGCTTTTAAACTCAGCCATGCGGCATCCATATGTGAAACAACAGATATATGTGATCACAGATACAATTATTGAGGAAATATCATGTATATTTCCCAAGGTGAGAATAATTAAAGATTTAATCCAACCATTTCTAAATATAGGCAACAGTAAATAATTCTACAATGGAATACTATGATATAAAAGGACATAGCGTAGGCATTGAAAAGAAGTAAATATTGTAGTTTATCTGAATACATATTATTAATGTGGAGATAAAACAGAAAGAAGAACCATAAATAATTTGTAAGCAAACATATGTAAAAACAAAATAAAGATTTTAATACTAAAAGTCTGGTTATGAAGCCTACATATTGCCAATAAATAAAAGAGTTTTGGAAGGATATAGGAAATTAAAGTATGTATGTTTTGAAAATTCATGGGTGATTACCAAGAGATATTCTTTTCTTTGCAATTAAAAATTATGTAAATACAGTTGTAATAATTTGAATTTTAAATATAAAAATTATGGTGAATACTTCCCAAATCATTAGATTAAAAATTGTCAATCATTGAATATGTTATAAAGGAGAAAAACAAATAAAAATAAGAAAGCATAGAACTGTACACAACAAAAATTGTGATGTACAAATTATATACACATTCTCTGCCAACAAATTAAAATGGATTTTCATTTTCTATGAAAAGAAAGTTTAATTTAAATAAAAATTAAAAATAAAGCTGTGTGGCTTCAATAATAAAAGTGTCTTTAATATAATGATCTAGAATAGATAAAGGCAACAGTAGCACAGAAAACATTAAATTCTGCCTATAGCAGCCCACTCACCAATAAAAATAGAAAACCTTAAAAAAAAAAGAATGCAATCCTGAAGCAAAGGACATTGAGATGAGGACAATAGTTGGTTTCATTCTATCAAAGTATTTACTAATTCTGAGATGACCGAGTGAGTGTAAGAAGTTGGGCAAAGTTTATCTGATCTCTACACATTTATGTGAACTTCAAAAATGGAGTTAAGGACTCACCAAAGAACAGGAACCTGGTAAACACTGCAGGGCTCTTGACTGGACTTTAAAGGGCTACACATTGGATATGACTGAAAGCAAAATACAGTAACTTACCCTAAAACTAAAACTAAGTTTTGAAAAACCTCATTCTGATATTTTATTAAAGTATACCTGTCTCTACTCTCACTGTGTGCTAAAAGAAGAAAATATGACCTGAAAGAAGATAATCTCATCTGACTAAAGATGAGATTAATCTCATCTTTAAACTAAAGATTTTATATATCATATCAATCATGTTTCATCCTGCTTGCTTAATAAAAAATAATCAGACTTTTAAAAAGCATGAATTGATCAAAAATGGAAAAAAAGACAATACAAACTCATATGAAATTTATATATCTAAGTTACATTCAGTGTTTAAAACAACTGTGATTAAATTGTACAAGAAAGTAAAGAATAAAATTGAGAACATGAGAAGAGACTTGGAAGTCATAAGAACCAAGTATAATAACTAAAGTTAAAAACCCAGTAGATTGAGATATCATCAGGTTAGACATAGTTAAAGAGAAATTTAACAAACTGGAAGATAGGTGAGATAAAAAGTAGACTGTCATGTACAAAGTAAAAAAAATTGAAAATAGAGAAAAAAAGCATTGGGTCTATGTGGATATAATGATTCACAATTATGTGTGTTGTTAGGGTTCTAAAAGTATAGGAGAAAGAGAATAGGATAGAAACAATAGTACAAGGAAAGAAAACACCAGAAAGCTTTTCAGAACTGATGTCATATTATAGTGCTTCTTAAAACGAAAAGTTCAAGTTAGTAGAGAAAAAAAAAATTTGAAAAAAGAATATATCCTTGTACATATGTATTAACAGAAAATAATGCAATATTAAGAAGTAAATAGAATAAAGAAATAGAAGAGAAAGAGAAACTAGAAATGAAAATAAAAACTAGAATTATAGCAAATAGAAAACACAAAGGAATGTGAAATTGATCAATACATATTTATGTTTATATTGAATATAGAATACAAGTAGACTAAATAATCCAGTTAAAAGACAAAGATTTATCTACTTAAATATGGAATCTAAAAAACAAAAACAAAAAACTGAACTCATAGGTACAGGGAACAGCTTGGTGGTTGCCAGAGGTTTGGGAGGGTGGGACGGGACACGTGAAATGGGTGAAGGTGATTAAAAGGTACAAACTTCCAGTTATAAAGTAAGTCTCAGGGATGTAATGGACAACATGGTGACTACAGTTAATAATGCTGTACAGGACATTTGAAAGTTGCTAAGACAGTAGATTTTAAAAATTCTCATCACAAGAAAAATATTCTAACTGTGTGGTGATGGATGTTACCTAGACTTACTGTGGTGATCATTTTGCAATATGTACATATATTGAATCATGTTGTATAGCTGAAACATAATGATATATGTCAATTATACCTCAATAAAAAAAGAATAGGAAGAGACACCCAGAGATGTCTCCCTTCATGCACACACAGAGGAAAGGACATGTGAGGACACAGTGAGAAGGACCACCTGCAAGCCAGGAGGAGAAGTCTCACCAGAAACCAACCCTGGTGGCACTTTGATCTTGGACTTCCAGTTTCCTTCCTTCTCCAAAACACTGAGAAAATACATGTCTGTTGTTTAAGCCATGCAAACTGTGTTATCTATTTTACAGCAGCCTGAGCTAACTACAGTGTCTAAGAAGAGATGCCAAATTGGCAGCTGGACACATGGGGCTGAAGTTCAGGAAAAAGGAGTAGGCTAGAGATGTAAATTTGTGCAACATCAGAGAGATGCTGTTTAGTCATGAGGCTAGATGAGATTGCCTATGGAGGCTGTGTGACAGAGATAAGAACATGACAAAGAACCAGACCCTATGACCACTTATGTTTAGAGCTTGAGGACATGAGGAGGAATCAGTAAAGAAGACTGAGAAGTGACCAGTGAGACAGGAGGAAAATCAGGAGAGTAAAGGGTCCTGGAAGCTGAATGAAGAAAGGATTTTAATGAAGAGAGAGTGGCCATCAATGTCCAGTGCTGTTGATGGGTTTAATAAATTGAGAACTGAGAATTGACCATTGGATTTAGCAGCATGGAGGTCACTGGTGACCTAGACAAGAACATTTGATTTAGCTTTGGGTTCCCTGATGATAAAAGCAAAAGGGAAACCTAATGGATTCTACAAGTATCATTATCTTTCAGAAAGAAATCTACCAAATTTTCAAGACACCCAACTTTTGCCCAGGAGTTTTCACATGAGTTCTTACAAAAGGGGAATTGGGTAATTAAAGAAAGACAAAGTTTGTCAGATTGGAAATAAAAATAAATTAAAACAACTATATGTTGCTTGTAGAATAAGTACTTTCAATATGAGAATACAGAAAGGCTGAAACTAAAGGAATAGAAGATACCATAAAAACACAAAACACAAGAAAGCTGTTACAACTATAATAATGTGAGAGAGTATCAACAATATGGCAAGGGCATCACTACAGTAAAGAAACATGTTTTATAATAATAAAAAGGTCAATCCACTAGGGAGATAAAACACCTCTAAATTTGATGCACCCTATACCACAGTCTTAAATTTATATAAAATAATAATTTAAAAAAGGAGAAATTGACACATATTCATAAAGGATTATATTAAAAATCATCTATCACACTGTTGGTGGGAGTGTAAATTGGTGCAGCTACTGTGGAAAAACAGAATGGTGATTTATCAAAAATCTCAAAATAGAACTACCATATGACTCAGCAATTCCACTCCTGGGTATATAATCTGAAAAAACCAAAAACACTAATTTGAAAAGATACATGAATCCCATTGCTCATACCAGCATTATTTATAATTGCCAAAGTATGGAAGCAACCTAATTGTCAACAGATGAATGGATATATATACACAATGGAATATTACTTTGCCATAAAAAATGAAAATTTGCCATTTGTCCCTAAATGGATTGTCTTGAAGGGCATTGTGCTAAATGAACTAAAGTAGACAAAGATAAGTATTGTATGATTTCACTTATATGTGGAACCTAAAAAATACAACAAATGAATGAATAAAACAATAAAGAAGCAGACTCACAGATATAGAGAACAAACTAATGGTTACCAGTGGGGTGACAGAGCGGGGAAGGGCAACATAGGGGTAGGGGGAAGAAAGGCTTATTACAGGATTATATGAAATCATCCATGTGAAACTTTTGAAAACTGTAAAGCACTATAAAGTTTAAATAATCATTCATTCAATTACAAAAATTTAAAAATTAAAAAAATCATCTATTACAGTAACTCAAAGAACAAGTAGAAAAATAACAGAAAGGTCAAAGAAAATTAGAAAAACTTTCAACAATTTCTTCTAAATTACATAAAAAGAACACTACACCAAACAATCACAGACTGAACAAGATATTCATATCCTTAGGCAATATTTACTACAATTAACCAAATTATCTATCTTAGTACAAATTTCAATACACTTTAAAGAATTGAGATCATGTGGAGAAAGTTTTCGAAGCAGAATGAAATTGAACTAGAAATTAATTTTAAAAGAAAATTAGCAAAACTCCAAATGGGAAAATGAGCAATATATTCAAAATAGCCTAGGTACATTTTATTGAATGAATGTATTCAAGAATGAATATTAAAACTGAAAAACATATTAAATATTTGAAAGTACAGCAAAAAGCATGCCTAGAGGGAATTCATATTCTTATAATACATATTATAGGAGAGGAGAAAAGCTGAAAATCACTGATCTAAGCATACAGACTAAGAAATAAGAAAACGAATTTAAAATTAACCTGCAAAATATGAAAGAATTATTTTAAAGATGATAAAAATTAATAAAATAGAAAATAAATGTAAACCAAAGGATCAATAAAGCAAAAAGTAAAATTTTTGTAAAGATTATGAAAATGGTAAGTCAAATGAAAGATTGGGAAAAAAAGATTTAAGCATAACTAACCAATATAATAAAAATTTTGTTATCTTTATGGATCCTACAGACAATAAAATTAATAAAAGGACATTCTAAAGAACTTTATACATTTACATTTGAAAATTTAGATATAAAATATTAAAACTGACACAAGAACTACAATATGAGTAGTTGTACATTTAAACTAAAAGAAATAAAATATACTTCCCGCACAGAAAACTAAAGACTCAGATGATTTTTATCTTTGAGCTATTCCAAATATTTAAGGAAAAATAACTCCAATCTCATGCAGAATCCTCTGGAGATAATAGAAAAGGAGAGAAAAAATCTGAATAATTTTTTATTAAGTCAACATAACCTTGATCCCAAAATTGAAATAGTCGTAACAAGAATAGAAATTCATAGAAGGGCTCCAATCAAGATGGCAGAATAGAAGAATGTGGAACTCACCTCTTCCCAAAAATACACCAAAAATACATGTACAAATGGAACAATTCTTTCAGAATACCTACTGAACACTGGCAGAAGACTTCAAACACCTGAAAGGACAAGAAAGATCTCCACATAAACATGTAGGACAAAAGGAAAGGAAAAAAAAAAAAGAGGAAGTGGGACAGCACCTGCACCCTTGAGGGAGCTGAAAAAGAGAAAAGGTTCCCACATTCTGGGAAGCCCCCTCACTGGTGGGAAGATCAGCTGGGAGAGAAAAGAGCTTCAGAAGCTCAGAGGAGAGCACAACAACTGGTTTGTGGCAGGCCGAACAGAGAGAGCCCTGCACACGGTCTGTGCCATCACCCTCTGTGCCCCAACTTGAGACACGTGTCCACTGGTATGAGCAGGGGCTGGGTGCTGGAACTCCAGGTTTAGAGGACAGACCTGGGGAGAAGACTGATGTTGGCTGCTCAAAGACAGCCTGAAGGGACTGGATTGTGGTATGGCTGCAACCGGGAGTGTTCACGGAAGAAGCCTGGGCCTGACATAAAAGCGAAGCACCATTGTTAAGTGGCACATGAATGGAGGGATGGGACTGGCCTAGCAGTCTCTGTCTCCACACGCTTGTCCCAGCTTCTGTGGGCTCTGGGAGAGTGCACACCAGATGCTAAATGGGGGGCTCCCAGCTCACCTGGCTTCCATGCCCCAGCTGCCACCTTGGTTGACCTGCACACCCACCGTCACCTTGGTGGGCTCCTGGAGCAGACACCAGTGGGTTACCCATGCATAGAGGCAGGGCTGAAACCATGGCTGAGCCCCAGGGGCTGGATGACTTAGGAAGCAGGGTTGAAATCTTTCCCCACAGTTGTGTGAGCCATGAATTTATATCTCTGCTGGTGGCTTTGTAAACTCAGCTCTTGTGGGACATCCGAATGGACAAGAGGTGTTTCTGCGACTGGGTTGGGCCTCACCAGCTGTGGGCTTTGTGGGCCTGTGCATGTAGGGTCTGGGCTGAGCCAGGGTCTGAGCTGCCTCCATAGCTCCCACAGAGGGTCCAGGTTCATGACTACTACAGTCCTGGGACCTGACTTCTATGGCTCTGCACTGGTGGCCTTGTGAACACAATGCCTAAGGGACACCAGGGCTTATGGCTGGCATTTGCAAAGTTGAGACAGGGCCAAAGGCAGTGCCAACAACAGTGTACTTTGTAAGCCTGCACAACGGGTAACAGGTGACACCACAGAGAACACTCACTGGTGAATAGCTCTGGTGGAGGAATACTCACTGGCTCCTCTCCCAGTAGGAATACTAAAATCCCACCTACTTTGTACCGCAGCTCAGAAACACAGTTCAGAAAGATCTGAGGGCTTCTACTCCAACATCTAGAGTAGACCCTATCCCTGACAGGGCAATGACAACCACAGAGCAAAGAGGAGGACCCACTCAATATCCAGGGCAGGCGCTGGTCACCACACTAGACACATCTCCTATTAAGGAGATAGCAACCAGCATACACTGAAGAAAGAGGAAATGCAGGCATTCATACTAAAAACAGCCCTCGCACCAAAAAATATGAAACCCACGCAGGGTACACGGGGATATTCCCACATAAAAATAGCCCACCAAGACCACAGTAGATCATTGTTTCTCCTAAATCCACAGAGCAAGAGAAATATAAGTAAAATGAAGAAGCAGAGGAACCACTCCCAATTAAAAGACCAAGAGAATTCCTCTGAAAGAACAAAAAATGAAACTGACTTCTTCAATTTAAGAGACACCAAGTTCAAAAAGGAGATAATGAAAATACTGAAGAATTAAGGAGTATTGATAGATATGCAGGTTACTGTAAATAGGAGCTATAACTATGAAAAGGAACCAAGGAAATTTAGAGAACTCATTCACCAAGATGAAAGCTGAGCTAAAGGCAATGAATAGCATAATGAATAATGCAGAAGAACAAATAAGTGATCTGGAAGATAGAATAATGGAAATCATGCAATCAGAACAGCAGACAGAAAGCCAAATGAAAATATATGAGACCTATGGGATAATATAAAGCATGCCTATCTACTCATAATAGGCATCCCAGAAGAAGAAAGAGAAAAGGGGATTGAAAATGTACTTGAAGAAATTATGGCTGAAAACTTCCAAAATATAAAGAAGAAAACAGACATCCAAGTACAGGAAACACAATGGACTGCAAACAAGATGAACCAAAAAAGACCTACACCAAGACATATTATAATCAAAATGGCAAAAGTTAAAGATAAAGATAGGACTCTAAAGTCAGCAACAGAAAAACAGAGTTAATTACAAGAAACCCCCATAAGGCTATCAGCTGATTTCTCTACAGAAAAGTTACATGCCAGAAGGGAGTGGCAAGATATATTCAAAGTCCTGAAAGGGAAAGATCTACAACCTATGATACCTTACCCAGCAAACTTATCATTTAGAAGGAGAGAGAAAGAATTTCTCTAATAAGCAAAAACTAAAAGAATGCAGCAATACTAAACCTATCTTAAAGGAAATATTAAAAGGTCTTCTCTAAATAGAAAAGAAATAAGAATCTATAGGAAAGAGAAAATCACAATTGGAAAGTAAATTACTTAAATAAGCCAGTACACAGATTAAAAAAAAAGAAAAAATTCTGTGAAAGTGATGATAACCACAGTGAAAAGCAAAAGAATAAGCATGAAGATGAAAAAGAGGACATCAAAATCATAAAATGTGGGTGAGGAGAGTAAGAAAATGTAGATTCTTTTTTTTAATAATGGGTTTGAGCTGATATGACTACCTGTCTAAAATAAGTAGATATACGAAGGGGTTAACATACTTGAAAAACAGTGCAACCATAAAACACAAACATATGATAGATTCACAAAACCCAAAAAGAACATAACCATAATGCAAAAGAAAATTATCAAAGCACAAAAGGAAAAACAAAAAGGGACAAAGAAGAAATATAAAATCAATGGGAAAACTAGGTTTAAAATAGCAATAAAAAAATAGCAATAAATAGATATCAATAATTACCTTAAATGTCAATGGGATAAAAGCTCCAATCAAAAGACAGAGTGGCAGACTGAATTAAAAAACAAGTGCCTACAATATGCTGTCTACAAGAGACCCACTTTAGGACAAAGGACACACATAGAATGAAAGTGAGGTGATGGAAAAATACTTGATGCAAACTGAAATGAGAAGAAATGGGGGTTGCCATATCAGACAAAATAGACTTTAAAACAAAAGCTGTAAAGAAAGAGAAAGAAGGACACTCTATATAATGACAAAAGGATCAATACAAGGAGAGGTTGTTACACTTGTTAACATATATGCACCCAATACAGGAACACCAAAAAACATAAAACAAAACATAAAGGGAGAATTTTTTTTTTTTTGCGGTACATGGACCTCTCACTGTGGCCTCTCCCATTGTGGAGCACAGGCTCCAGATGCGCAGGCTCAATGGCCATGGCTCACAGGCCTAGCCGCTCTGCGGCATGTGGGATCTTCCCGGACCAGGGCACTAACTCGTGTCCCCTGCACCAGCAGGCGGACTCTCAACCACTGCGTCACAAGAGAAGCCCTAAAGGGAGAATTTGATGGGAACAAACTAATAGTAGGAGACTTCAACACCCCATTTACATCAATGGACAGAACCTCAAGACAGAAAATCAATAAGGTAACAAAGATTCTAAATTATACAATAGAACAGTTACACTTAATTGATATTTTCAAGACATTACATCCATAGAAGCAAAATACACATTCTTTTCTAGTGCACATGGAACATTCTCTAGGATTGACCTCATACTAGGGCACAAAATAAGCCTCAACAAATTTGAGTATATACATTATTTCAAGCATCTTTTTTTGACCACAGTGGCATGAAAATTGAAATAAACGACAGAAAAGGAAATGAGAAAAAAACAACTGCATGGAGACTAAACAATATGCTACTAAAAAAGTAATGATTCAATGATGAAATCAAAGAATCAATTTTAAAAATACCTTGAGGCAAAGGATAATGAAAACACAACCATACAAAATCTATGGGATGTAGCAAAAGCTGTTCCTAGAGGGGAGTTCATAGTGATACAGGCCTTCTTTAATGAATAAGAAAAATCTCAAATAAACAACCTAATCTACCACCTAAAAGAATTAGAAAAAGAACAAACAAAACCTAAAATCAGCAGAAAGATAATAAAGATCAGAGAGGAAATAAATAAGATAGCGATTAAAAAACAAAGGAAAAAAGTCAATAAAACAAAGAGCTAGTTATTTGAAAGGGTAAACAAAATTGGCAAACCTCTGGCCAGGCTCACCAAGAAGATAAAGAAGACCCAAATAAACAAAATAAGACATGAAAGAGGAGAAATCATAACTGATACCACAGAAATACATAAAACATAACAGAATACTATGAAAATTTGTATGCCAACAAATCTGACAACCTAGAAGAAATGCACAACTTTCTAGAAACATACAGCCCACCAAAACTGAATCAAGAAGAAATAGATAACTTGAACAGACCTATCATTAGAAGTGAAATAGAATCTAATTATATATATATATATATATATATATATATAATTCCCTGAAAACGCAAGTCCAGGACCAGATGGCTTTACAGGCAAATTCTACCAAACATAACAAAGAAGAACTTATACTGGTACTCCTCAAACTCTTCTAAAACCTGAAGAGGAAGGAACACACTCAAAGACATTCTATGAAGCCACCATCACCCTAATACTAAAACCAGACAAAGACACTACCAAAAAAGAAAATTACAGGCTGATATTTTGTTAAAGTTAGATGCAAAAATCCTCAACAAAATATTAGCAAATGAAATCCATAAACACATAAAAGCGATCATACACCACGACCAAGTTGGATTCATCCCAGTGTCACAAGTGTGGTTCCACATACGCAAATCAAATCAATCTGATACACCACATCACCAAAAGATAAAAACCACAGGATCATCTCAATAGATGCAGAAAATGCATTTGATAAACTTCAACATCTATTCATGATAAAAACCTTTACAAGAGTGGGTATAGGGGAAATGTATCTCAACATAATAAAAGCTATTTATGACAAACCCACAGCCAACATAATACTCAGTGGTGAAAAGCTGAAAGCCGTCCTGCTAAAATCTGTAAAAATACAAGGATGCCCACTCTCACCTCTTCTCTTCAACATAATATTGGAAGTCCTCGCCATAGCAATCAGACAGGAAAAAGAAATAAAATGTATAAAAATTGGAAGAGAAGAAGTAAAATTTTCATTATATGCAGATGATGTGATACTATATATAGAAAGCCTTAAAGACTCCACACAAAAACTACTAGAACTGATAAATGAATTCAGCAAGGTAGCAGGGTATATGATTAACATACAGAAATCAGTTGCATTTCTTTACAGTAACAATGAAATATGAGAATGGGAATGTAAACAAACAATACCTTTTAAAATTGCACCAAAAGAAAAAAATACATAAGAATAAACCTCACCAAGGAAGTGAAAGATTTATGTGCTTACAACTACAAAACATTGATAAAGGAAACTAATGATGATTCAAGAAAATGGAAAGATATCCTATGCTCTTGGATTGGAAGAATTAATATTGTTAAAATGGTCATAGTATACAAAGCAATCTACAGATTTAATGTGATCCCTATTAAATTACCCATGATATTTTCATATAAATAGAATAAATAACACTAAAATTTATATGGAGCTATAAAAAAACCCAGAATTGCCAAAGTAATCCTGAGGAAAAAGAACAAAGCAGGAGGCATAACCCTCCCAGACTTCAGACAATACTACAAGGCTACAGTAATTGAAACAGTGGTATTGGTACAAAAACAGACATATGGATCAATGGAACAGAAGAGAGAGCCC
The DNA here is from genome assembly GCF_003031525.2 of Neophocaena asiaeorientalis asiaeorientalis. Classification (NCBI taxonomy): domain Eukaryota; kingdom Metazoa; phylum Chordata; class Mammalia; order Artiodactyla; family Phocoenidae; genus Neophocaena; species Neophocaena asiaeorientalis. The sequence goes on from NW_020172492.1 coordinate 1,933,871, forward strand.
AGAAATAAACCCACACACCTATGGACAATTAATCTTTGAGAAAGGAGGCAAGAATACACAATGGGGAAAAGATAGTCTCTTCAGCAAGTGGTGCTAGGAAAGTTGGACAACCATATGTAAATCAATGAAGTTAGAACACACCCTCACACCATAATCAAAAACAAACTCAAAATGGTTTAAAGACCTAAATAGAAGATAAGACACCTTAAAACTCCTAGAAGAACATAAGAAAACACTCTGACATAAATCTTACCAATGTTTTCTTAGGTCAGTCACCCAAGGCAATAGAAATAAAAGCAAAAATGAACAAAGCGTACCTAATCAGACCTATAAGCTTTTGCACAGCAAAGGAAATCATAAACAAAATGAAAAGACAACCTATGGACTGGAAGAAAATATTTGCAACTGATGTGACCGACAAGGGCTTAATTTCCAAAACATACAAACAGCTCATACAATTTGATAACAAAATAAACAAAAAACCCAATGGAAAAATGGGCAGAAGACCTAAATAGACATTTCTCCAAAGACGACATACAGATAGCCAACAGGCACATGAAAAGATGCTCATCATCACAAATTTTTGGAGAAATACAGACCAAAAGTACAATGAGGTACCACCTCACACCAGTCAGAATGGCCATCACTAAAAACTCTACAAATAACAAATGCTGGAGTGGGTGTGGAGAAAAAGGAATGCGCTTACACTGTTGGTGGGAATGTAAATTGGTGCAGCCACTGTGGAAAATAGTATGGATGTTTCTCAAAAAACTAAAAATAGAGTTGACATGTGATATAGCAATTCTACCTGGGCATATACCTAGACAAAACTACAATTTGATAAGATACATGCACCCCTGTGTTTATAGCAGCACTCTTCACAATACCCAAGATATGGAAGCAACCTAAATGTCTATCAACAGATATATGATAAAGAAGATGTGATATACATATAAATACAATGGAATCCTACTCAGGCATAAAAAAGAATGGAATATTGCCATTTGCAGCAACATGGATAGACCTTTAGATTATCATACTAAGTGGAGTAATTAAGAAAGAGAAAGACAAATATCCTATGATATCAGTTATATGTGGAATCTAATATATGACACAAATGAACTTATCTACTAAACAGAAACAGACTCACGGACATAGAGAACAGACTTGTGGTTGCCAAGGGAAAGCGGGAGTGGAAGAGGGATGGATTGGGAATTTGGGATTAGCAGATGCAAACTATTATTATATAGAGAATGAATAAACAATGAGGTTCTACTGTATAGCACAGGGAAGTATATTCAATACCCTGTGATAAACCATAATGGAAAAGTATATGAAATAAATGTGTACACATACACACATATATATGTATAACTGAGTCACTCTGTTGTACAGTAGAAATTAACACAACATTGTAAATCAACTAAACTTCAATAAAATAAAAAGAACAATAATTCATAAAAAACCTCTCATAAATATTGATGCAAACATCCTAAATACATATTAACAAAGCTAATTTATTAACACAGAAAAATGTTTGAGCCATATTTGATGTATTACTGAAATGCACGTTTGGTAAAATTGTTAAAATTCAATCAAATAATTCATAACATCAAGAGATAAAAGGGGCGTGAAACATGATAATCCCCAAATATGAAGAAAAAAGGATGTGACAAAATGTAACACCTACTTATGTTACAAGACACAAGGGAAAAAGAAGTTCATAGAAAACTAGAAATAGAACATATTTAATGTAAGGGCACCTACAGAAACAATCTATAGAAAACGTCATTCTTAATGGTTATATTTTGAAAGATTTCTCACAGCTATGGGTACAAAAATAAATATCCCCAAATCCTAGACCTCTTAATATTGTATCAGAGGTCAGAGCCTATAAAATAATAATAGTACTGGTGATAATAACAAGTGTAACTAGTATGTAATAGTAATCAGTATAGCAGGTTAAAAGGACTCAGAAGAAGAGCCCTCCCAGGGGACAATACCGTGGAATGTCATCATGACCTTCCAACATGCATATGACAAGACAAAGAATAAAAGAAAAGATAGATATTAGGAGGAGAAGAGATGTTTGATAAGCCTCTAGAAGTGTCCCTCTCATACTTGGGAAGACAGAAGCAGATGGAGGTGCAAAGTGTGCAAAGTAGAATGGAGCAACATTCAGCTAAGAGTATTTCTACAGCTTAAGGTAGCAAAGAAAGAATCCAGTTTGCTTGGGAGACAGTGGCTGGTAGAATGAGACCTAGGATTTAAATGGAGGATGCTGGTAGTCAGAAGTCAGTATATGGTATAATCAACCTCTCACTACATTCTACCTCATTTCATAAATCTGGCTATCAGGGGTTCATCTCCAAGCAAGAAATCCAGATGATTGTTTTCTAAAAAGAAAGAAATGAATTAGGTAAAGCCAAGCAAACTAGACTGCGAGTCGGTTCCCCAAGACCAGTTGTTCTGTTTGCTGTCATCTTGAGATGAACTAGGGTGGTCTGCTCTCTTCCCAGAATACAGGGAGGAGTGTCAGTTAAAAAAGCACAGGGCACTTACACAGAAGCTGTCACCTGGTCTTTGAAATCACCACCATTCTTACTGGTTTTAATTTCCTGTCTTCTCTGAAAACTTGCTGCTCTCCATGCCAAAGGCTGCTACTTTGTAAAGGCTCATGTCAGTTTTTGTTAAATTCTATAATGCCATCTTCCTATTCAGCCTTTTGTCTCCCGTCTCTCTTACTTCTCACACTAATGTTAATTCCCTATTCTGTGAACTTTTGAACTCATGTGTCTGGTCACATCATTCTTTTAAAATCCTCTATGAGGGGTTTCCATGGTATTTAAATGCTATCTAAATAGTTCACATGGCCTAAAAAGCCCTGCATTATCTGGACACTGAGAACTTTTTACAATTACCACATGGAAATACTCCTCACTCCCTAGCTGCCACCTCACCCTCCAAACCTCTCTCTTTATCCTTACTGGCTTCCTCTAAGGTGTCTGACCATGCTTCCTAACTGTAGAGATTTGCAAAGTGGCTGAAACTGTAGCCTCCCTCTCAACTGCTTGCGCAGCTAAGCTCTACTCAATGTAAAGAGTAGGGGCAAGTCCTTAAAAAAGAGACTTTATTGGGGAAGATGTCTGTAAAGCATTCAGACTGGCTGGGTTCTCCGGTCACATGCTTTGTGGAACACTGAACATCATTGCAGCACTTGGCAAAGATTATCCAAGAGAATTACCATAGGCAGAAACCAATAAACAAATGAAAAGCAAGTATGACTGAAATGCTACCATAGCATTATGTTCCAAAAGGACAATTTCTCCAGATTCTGCACACCTATGTATCTAGCTAGTTACGTAACTCTAACCTCTATCCATAGATAACCAAATCAATGTATATAAATTAAGTTCGTAAAGATTCTATCAAAAGAATTAACAATATTATTAACACATATTCTAAGATTCTCATCAAGACTATATAATTTTAAGTTTTTCTATGAATAAATTTTCACTAGTTACATTCAGAAAGAACAGGCAACAATAACTGACCCTGGGAAAGGGAATAATGTGGTAGGTGACAAGGGTATAAAGAGGATTCACTTTAAAGGTTTAGTCCTGGAACTTTTGAATTTTGACCCATGGCTATACTTTACCTACTAAGAATAGTTTTTAATTATATTAACAAAAAGATACCAATATTTTTTAAAAAGTTATTGACTTTAAAGTTTTTCTAATGGTCTGATAATTCATATTGCTAACATAGCTCCATTATATTTTAGAGCTTTGTCAGAAAATATGGCAAAATTTGGAGCAGTTTTGTATCTTGGAAATAGCATCAGGACATAGGAGTTAAATTATGTTTGAATCCCTAGTAAATTTGAGTCTCAGATATCAGCAGTATTTACTAGAGAAAAACATTTAATACCTAAGCCTGTTTGTTTGTATTTTTAATCTGTAAAGTGGAGTTAGTATATCTTTGCCTTTAGAATAATTAAATTCAGTGACAGAAATTTATATAAAGCATGTCACAGGGCTAAATACATGTTAGATGCTCACTGTGGCTAACAAGGAATATTAAATAAAAGCAGTGTTTGTTTTTCTCACTGTGATAACTGGAGACTCATTATTATGGTAGTTTGATCAACAAAGTCAATATATATAATTATGAAAAAATTATTATAAAATATTGATAATTATCTAGAATGCTGCAAAGCCAAATATGTTTATTATTTCCTTCCAAAACATATAATCAAATTATATTGCTTGGTTTTAAATGTTTTGTTAATTTTTTTTCAGTAGCTAACATTGTCAAACATATTAAGCAGAGTTCTATTTTTATTTTTCATATAAAACTCACAGTAATATATGCATACCTTCTGCTTTGTACTGAAGGGAAAATTGGGGTCTTTGACTTTTGTAAGAAACCCAATTATATAGCTAGAATTATGCTGCAATCACATGTCATAGATATTTGCAACAATAAATTTGCTCGATATTGCCATTTTTTCACTCTCAATGAAAATCCAATTTCCATTTTAATGAAGTTTTCTGAAAATACTATATGCATATATATTTCAATATAAAAATCTATGTAAGTCTTACTCTGTTGGTAAAATAAGTATTTTTATTTGTGTTATATCAATTCTATCTGTATTTTATAGGTTATCCTTTGTATATAAAGATAACACTATTAACCAGCCATCAACTGGGAAAGCACATTTACTTGTTTTGTCAGTAACAGTGAAAGTTTTGCCCTGAGCAATCTTCATCCATGCATCTAACTCCTTTTGTGACAAATAGTATACTTTTGTGAGACCTGAATACTTGCAAGTCTATGACTAGAGAAAACAATCGTGCTGTTTGTGATTTAGCCAGGTCTTCATATCAGAATTGAAAATAACTTAAGACAATAATAAAATGCTTTATAACAACCGGATTACTTAATAGAAGTAAGGATGTTTTACACAGAATAACACTTAAGCTATCCATGAAATAAAATAAGTGAATAAACATAAAACTTTAACTTCCAATTATTAAAAAAACAAGTGTTGGCTATTTGAAGCTGTTTTTGTTGTTTTAAAGAGTTTACTTCACAGAGTCCACACAAGACTCAGACACCAGTATTGTTAGTTCTTGTAGTTCCTGCTGTTCTACAGGACTGGAATCTTAGAATAGGAGTTCCAATATGTATTCAATAATAAAGAAAAACTTTGATATGATGCTCACTATATAAGAATTGTTTACTATATTTTATTTATCTATTCACCTAATTGAAAATTGAATCTTTATTAATTACAGATGAGGTAAATATGAATTAGATACAGAGTCATGGACACGGCGGGACTGAGAGTATAGAAAGAAAGTTTGCACACCTATGTATCCACCTGGTTTCATAACTCTATCCATAGATATCTAACTCAATTCACATGTCACTATAGATTCTATCAAAAGAAGTAACAATATTATCCAATAAAATTACCATAGGCAGAAACAAATACACAAACAAAAAGCAAGTATAACTGAAATGCTACCATAACAATTTATTCCAAAAGGACAATTTGTCCAGATTCTGAAGATTTCTGCAGAGTCTGGCTACAAACACAGAATTTCTTAAAATAATCCAAGAGAGCACACAGATATGAGGAATGGTCAATATTATGTGAAAACAACAAAAAAATTAATTTAAATAAATATGTAGTTTAGTTTAAATAGTAAATTCGTAAACACATCCAGTAATTGCTTATGTGTTTTGAGTTAAAATTCCTATCAAGTTTTACTTAATAGGCAAATAGGATCAACTAACACAACTGCTTGGAATCAAGAGTGAGAAAATTAAATTTATTCAATTATTTGTTTGACAATTTTATTAGGAATTCTCCTATATTTTCAGCACTCTTATAGAAAGTGGGATGGAATTATCTGAGTGAATAAAATGGACAAAGCCCCTGCCTCGTGGAGTTTACCTTCTGATATAACACAGTATTAAAGTGAATAAGTAATATGACACCAGGAAGTGACCCACTGATACAGAGTAAAGAGATGATATTTAGATGTTTTTCTTAGGTGTTTTGAAAATCAATTTTCCCATGCTATAATTAGTGCAGATACTTTAGAGAATTTGAGAAGATAATATGATCATTTGGGGGAGGATTATCAGTTGAACTCAAATGTGAATAAAGCTATTCCTTAGTGAAAATAAATATTTTATATAATATTTTCTTGGTATTTATTCATTAAATTATGAGATTATTATTTCCTGAATTGGTGTGTAAGACTAATGTGTTGGGACAGGCAAATTTTGCAAAAAGTAGAGGACATACATTAGTATATAGTATCACTTGAGGTGAAGAAATAGAGAAAAGTTGATATACTTTTTATTTTTGGAAAGAGTACATATGTATACATAGTAGTAAAGTACACATAGTATAAAATTAACCATATTTAATTGTACCGATTGGTGGCATTAATTATGTTTACATGGTTGTACAGCTATCACTACCATCCATCTCCACAACTTTCTCATCTTCCCAATCTGAATTATTATTAAATAATAACCTCTCCCATTCTACCCTCCCCCAGCCCCTGGAAACCACCATTCTACTTTCTGTTTCTATGAATTTGACTCCTTTAGATACCTTATTTAAGTGGATTCATACAGTATTTGTTCTTTTGTGACCAGCTTATTTCACTTAGCATAATGTCTTCAAGATTCATATCCATATTGCAGCATACATCAGAATGTACTTCTTTTTAAGTCTGAATAATATTCTCCTGTATATATGAATATATCCATCTCTCTGTCACTGGACACTTGGGTTGTTTCCACATTTTGGCTATTATGAATAATGCTACTATGAACATGGATGTACAATTATCTGTTAAAGTCCTTTCTTTCAATTTGTCTGGATATATACCCAGAAGTGTAAATGATGGATCATACGATAATTCTATGTTTATTTTTCTGAGGAAATGCAAACTGTTTTCCACAGGGGTGACACCATTTTACATTCCCACCAGCAAAGCAGGAGGGTTTGATATTTTCCATGTCCTGCCAACACTTGTTATTTTGTGGTTTTATATGTGAATGTGCATATATGTTTTTTTTTTAATGATAGCTATTCTGATGGGTGTGAAGTGGTATCTCATTGTGGTTCTGATATGCATTTCTCTGCTGACTAATGACTTGGGCATCTTTTCATGTGCTTAATGACCATTAGCAGCTAGGCTGGCTGAAAGCTCTAAAATGACCTCATTTACCTAGGGGGTCTGACTTTAGAGAATTGTGGAAACGATCAGTAGAACACAAATAACCCAAGGGCAAAATAAATGAACAGTCAGCAGGGGTCTACTCAACCTGCACAGTCATTAGGAAGAATTATCAGAGGCCAGTTGCATTAGCAAAATTTAGGGATTTAGTAATCAAGGCCATGTCAGGACATCCCATCATAAATAAGAAAAACTGTTGCCATTTACATCTCCCACAACAAAGGAAGAAGGACAATGCTGGAGGTTTCTTGAAGTTCCAGAAACAGCATATTCTGTACATGGAAAATTTAGGATTTTATGAGTAACACAAAAGTGTTGTAATTGACAGTGGGGCCTGGAACTGGGAAAGTCTCTTCAAGTAGTGCAGGCTACTCTGCAACAGCCTTGCTGTTTGGGCCCAAAAACCCGGCAGACCCTATGATGTTAAAGAAAATAAAAGAACCTAGCAGTATTTGCGCAAAACTGTTGCATGCATGGAAAGTCTCAATGGGAAAATTGTATCACAGGCCCCTAGCCTTCCGGAGAAGGTGATGCCATCAGCCACTTATAATTTTATACTTTCTTGAAAACAACTCATGCATTCTGACAAAACTAGATAAATATTCCAGATATGGGTTTACCTGCTTTATGTCAGACCTTACCCAGCACAACTACATGGGGTCTTACAGAGTGTTTGATCCACCGGCACATAAAAGAGTTTCAGACCAAGGGGTCTACTTTCTAGCAAAGGAGGTGCAAGAACAGCTAATGATCCTGGCCATATCATACTACATACACAGGCAGGACTGATAGAGGTTTGGTGCAAGCTATTGGCAATGCTAATGAGGGACAACTCACGGTTAATAACTGAATCAAAGTTCCTTATTTAGTGTTGGGTCACCAATTGGAAGTATATATGGTATCGTGTCCCAAGAGCAGGAGTGGTCCTCCCGAAGACCCACTTGGGGAATCTGTACTTCCTATTTCCAGAAGGGGAACTAGGTCACAATGCTGTTAACTGATGGGGGCAGAGAGAAATAGGTGGTAATACTGGTCAGTAATCCCTTACCCAATCCTAATAATACATTAAAAATAGCAGCAATCTCAGCCAGAGACACACATCGTGACCAGTGACTCAGAAGCCTCAGCAATAAGGATCTGATTTACCTCCATCAGGTAAGACACCAAGACTAAAATCATCACTAGCTGAGGTTGAGAAAAATCTAGAATAAAAGTAGAAGAGGGAAAATATAATTATCAGTTATGTCCTAGGACCACCTGAGGCAGCAGGATCTGTAGGTCTTCTCACTAGTCCTAGTCTTTTTAGTTTTCCCTAGGAATAGAAGCCCATGTGGTTCCTGGAAGAGCTTCTTCCTTAATGCATATAAGGTAAGGGATGCAGGCATCACAAGTAGACTGTGATAGACATGGAGATGCAAGAAAGAACTTGTGGCACAATTTCTGGGAATGTTGTCAGTGGATGTTCCCTTCAGCAAACATCTCAGCTTCAAAGAGCTACCTGTCCCAAGCTCACACCTGAGATGGCCCACATTCAATGACTGAGAAAAAGTAAAGGATTAGCCGTTTTTACCCCAATATAGAACAATTCTAATAGGCCCCAAATAGCAATTCCTCTCTATAATCTCCTTCTCTACCATGTTATTTAACCAATGCCCTGTTGATAGAGATTCCTGTTGTTCCTATCTTTGGCACACAACAGACATGACACATTTTCTCAATTATATGAATTTAGTTGATTTAAAAATGGGCCAAAAACTAGAATATTCATTTCACCAAGGAGACATACAAAAGGCCAACAGGTATATAAAAAGATGCTCAACATCACTATTCACCAGGAAAATATCAATCGAAACTACAATGAGATATCACCTCACACCTGTTAAAATGCTGTTATCAAAAAGACAAGCAATATCAAGTGTTGGTAAAAATGTAGAGAAATTGGAATCCTTGTACACTACTGGTGGAAATTTAAAATGGTGCAGCCACTATGGAAAATAATATGGACGTTCCCCCAAAAATTAAAAATAGGACTACCATATGATCCAGCCATCCTATTTTTGAGGATTTATCCACAAGAATTGAAATCCAAATCTTGAAGCAATATTTGTACTTTCATATTCATTGCAGCCTTAGTCACAATAGCCAAGATGTGGAAACAACCTAAAAAACCCTGGATGGATGAAGAAAATGTGGCATATGCAGATAATGAAATATTATTCAGCCTTAAAAAGAAGGAAATTCTGCAATACGTGACAACAAGGATGAAACAGGAGAACATGCTCTCAACACAAGAAAAAAAGATTAAAAGCGACAATTATTTTATTTCTATATTTAAAAAATATTAAGAAAACAAACAAATAAAAAAAACTCCTGGGTTTCCCTGGTTGCATAGTGGTTAAGAGTCCGCCTGCCAATGCAGGGGACATGGGTTCGTGCCCTGGTCCGGGAAGATCCCACATGCCGCGGAGCGGCTGGGCTCGCGAGCCATGGCCACTGAGCCTGGGCGTCAGGAGCCTGTGCTCCGCAATGGGACAGGCCACAATAGTGAGAGGCCCGCGTACCACAAAAAAAAAAAAATTTTTAAAAAATAAAAAATAAATCACGAAATAATAGAAAATTGAACAGAATGATAATGAGCAAGGAGACTGAATCAATACTTTGAAAATCTCCCAGCAAATACAAGCCCAGGAGTAGATGGCTTCACATGTGAAATCTACCAAACATTTAAAGAAGAATTAATACAAATCTCTCTCAAACTCTTACAAAAATTTCAAGAGGAAACAACACCTCTAAACTCATTTTATGAGGCCAGCATTATCCTGACACTAAAGCCAGTCAAGGACACTACGAGAAAAAAAATTACAGGTCAATATGTCTGATAATATAGGTGTAGACATTCTCAACAACGTACTAACAAACTGAATTCAAGAACACATTAAAAGGATCATACACCATGATCAAGTGATACTTATTCCTGTAATATATAGTTGGTTTAAAATATGCAAATCAACAAATGTGATAAACCACATTAACAGAATGAAGGATAAAGATGATATGATTATTTCAATAGGTTCAGGAAAATCATTTGACAAAATTCAATATCCATTCATAATAAAAACTCTCAAAAAATTAGTAATAGAAGGAACATTCCTCAGCATAATAAAGGTCATATATGACAAGACCATACTCACTGGTGAAAAGCTACAAGCTTTTCCTTTAAAATCAGAGACCAAACAAAGATACCCATTCTTCCCATTTCTATTCAACATAGTATTAGATACTATAGCCATAGTAATTAAACAAGAAATAGAAGTAAAAGTCATCCATATCAGAAAGGAAGACATAAAATTATCTGTTTTTAGATGATATGATTTTATACATAGATAACCCAAGAGCATTCACCAAAAAATCTCTTAGAACAAATGAAATAAAGTTGCAAGATATAAAATTAACACTCACAAATCAGTTGCATTTTATACACTAATGAATTATGCTAAGAAGAAGTTAAGAAAGCAACCCCATTTACAACAGTATCAAAAAGCATAAAATACTTAGGAATAAATTTAACCAAGGAGGTAAAATACCTATACACTGAAAACCATAATATATTGATGAAAGGAATTTAAAAAGATACAAATAAATGTTAATCTATCCCATGTTCTTGGACTGAGAGATTGAATTAGTTTGTGAAAACGCCCAATGTATTCAAAGCAATCTAAAGATTCAATGTAATCCCTATCAAAGTTTCAATGGTATTTTTCACAGAAGTAGAAAAAAACCTATTCTAATATTTATGTGGAATCAAAAGGACCCTGAATAGCCAAATTAATTCTGAGGAAGAAAACAAATCTGGAGACATCACACTTTCTGATTCCAAATTATACCACAAATTATATTATTATTATATTCCAAATTTATAGTAATCAAAACAGTATAGTATGGGCATAAAAACAGGCACACAGACCAATGAAACAAAATTCAGAGTGCAGATATAAGCCAAGACATATGTGGTCAACTGATTTTTGACAAGGGCACAAGAAAATACAATGGAGAAAGAAATCTCTTCAATAAATGATGCTGGAAAAACTTGGTATCCACATGCAAAAGAATGAAACTGGACCCCAGTCTTATGCCACTCACAAAGTTAAGTCAAAATGGATCAAAGGTTCCAATGTAATATCTGAAACTATAGAACTTCTATAGGCAACCATAGGGAAAAAGATCCTCGACATTGGTCTTGGCAGCGATTTCTTGGATAAGACACCAAAAGCAAAGGCAGCAAAAGCTAAAATAAGTGGGACTACATCAAACTAAAAATCCTCCTGCAAAGTAAACAATCAATGAATTGAAAAGGGAATCTACAGAATGAAGACAATACTCACAAATCATATATTTGATAAGGGATTAATATCCAAAGTATATAAAGAACTTATACAACTCAAAAGCCAAAAAAAAAAAAACCAACAAAAAAAAGCAATTTAAAAATGTGCAAAGAACCTGAGTAGAAATTTTTCCAAAGAAGACATACAAATGGCCAACAGGTATACGAAAATGTACTCAACATCACTAATCATTAGGAAAATGCAAATCAAAACCACAAAGAGATAATCACTTCACACCTGTTAGGATGGCTATTATCAAAAAGATAAGCAATAGGGCTTCCCTGGTGGCGCAGTGGTTGAGAATCTGCCTGCCAATGCTGGGGACATGGGTTCAAGCCCTGGTCTGGGAAGATTCCCACATGCCGCGGAGCAACTAGGCCCGTAAGCCACAATTACTGAGCCTGCGCGTCTGGAGCCTGTGCTCCGCAACAAGAGAGGCTGCGATAGTGAGAGGCCCGCGCACCACGATGAAGAGTGGCCCCCGCTTGCCGCAACTAGAGAAAGCCCTCGCACAGAAACGAAGACCCAACACAGCCATAAATAAATAAATAAATAAATTCAAAAAAAAAAGATAAGCAATAACAAATATTGGTGAGGATGTGGAGAAAAGGCAACTGTTAGTAGGAATGTAAAACAGTACAGCCATTATAGATAACAATATGGCGGTTTCTCAAAAAATTAACGATTGAATTACACTATGACCCAGCAATCTCACGTCTGGGTATTTATCCAAAAGAAGTGAAATCAGTATCTTAAGAAGCTATCTCCACACCATGTTCATTGCAGCCTTGATCACAAGAGCCAAGATATGGAAACACGCTAAATGTCTTTTAATGGATGAATGGATAAAGACAATGTCTTATATGTGTGTGCGTGTGTGTGTGTATATATATATAGTTTTATTATATTTATAGTATAATTGAATATTATTTATTCAGCCATAAATAATAAGAAAAGCTTAGCACTTGCTACAACATGGATGAATCTGAATCTGTAGGTCGTTAGGCTAAGTGAAATAAGCCAGACATGGAAAGACAGATACCGTATGGTAGCATTTATATGTAGAATCTTAAAAAAAAAAAAATTATCACAGAAACAGAGATTAGAATGCTGACGCTGATTGCCAAGGGTTTGGCGGGAGGGAGAAATGGGGTGGTGTAGGTCAAATGGTATAAATTTTCAGTTATAAAACAAAGAAATTCTGAAGATCTAATGTACAGCATGGTGACTATAGTTAATAATAAGGTATTATATACTTGAAAGTTGCTGAGAGTAGATCTTAAGCATTCTCATCTCACACACACACAGTTAACTGTGAGGTGATGGATGTGTTAATTATTTTAATCTGGTAATCATTCTACAATGTATATGTATATCAGATCATGTTGTGTACCTGAAATATATACAGTTGTATTTGCCAAGTTTTCCTCAATAAAGTTTTAAAACTCAAACAACCAGGAAAGTAAAAAATGGGTACAGAATATTCACTACTTAACACTGCTTGTTTAAAGAAGTACAATAATTATATAGAATTGTTTGTGAAAAGAGAGCTTTTGAAAATCCAATTGCCAGGACTAAGACGCATTTTATATGAATAAATATGTATTTGAATAAATGTTTATGTTAATTGTTTTAATTCACCACTTTCTATACTAACAACTAAACAGCTTTTAAGATGTTCATTGAAGCTGTTTGAAAAGTGATTAGAAAATACCAAATGTTAATCATATCTCTGATTAGTTTTTACAGATTACCTCAAAATTATGTGAATCTGTTTTAAAATCAGAGAAAATTGTTCTTCTGTCTCACTCTTTGTCAGTTTTAACTTACTTTGTCCATGAGACTTCATAATCGGTTGTAAAAACCTTAATGATCACTTATATGACCTTTCCCTCTTTCATTTTAGGTTTTTTTCCTTTGTATCTTAAGTCCTAAGCTCCCAACAGTGCTTACTTTTGTACAACGTTTTAAAAATATATTGTAAAGAAAAGCTACAGTGTTTTCCCATCAGAAGAAGCCTCATTACACTGTTTAGAAATGAATCTATTTAAATTGTCTTCAGTTATTTCTGATAAGTTAATCATTAATTCATGAACTAGCATTTATCAGAACATTTAAAAACTGTATAGAACAGCCCACCATATTCCAGACTTCTCAGAAAAGCATTATACTGTTACTAATTGACAGATAGTGTTCTAAATATATTCGACCATTTTATGGGTGCCAATGATTGAGATCTCTAAATAATCTCATAAGCTACTGCTATTCCATTTATCCTCACCACGGATCAACCATAAGTTCTATTTATCTCTATACTTTTAAGAAATAGATATGTGGAACTATAAAATGCACCTATCTTCTCCCTACACATTAGCAATCTTTACTTATATCATGCCAGGGTCAGAGATTCCCTATCCAGTGAATTTTTGTTTGCAGAGGTCCCATCTTTCTATCTAATACCTTCTATGAAAAAACAACCAAGGCCATTACTTTCTTTCATAATAATTCATAAAATGGTATTCTAAAGCACAGTTCTAATAAGAGGAAATCTAATTTTTATTTGCCACCTCTGAACACTCAAGTCTGAATATACCAATACAAAAGAAACAAACTCTTTTTGTTAATTCATATCACATTCTTATGGCAAAGAATTTAAGCTTTGAAATATCAAGAAATATCTGATTGTATGGATGAAAACAATATATCTGTAATCATATTTGTGTTATCAGATATTGAATTTTTCTATTATTTATTTTGATTCCTTTATATGTATTTGAACATCTACTTCACATTTATTAATATTAAACTGTTTTCTTTATAAATGTTTTTATAGTATTAGAATATTTACTAAAAATCTTTGGTAAATTGTCTAAAACAAGGCTACTTATACTCTTTTTTCCTTCTTTAGTAGGTTTTGAAGAATTTTTTTTTTTTTTTTTTTGCAGTACTTGGGCCTCTCACTGATGTGACCTCTCCCGTTGCAGAGCACAGGCTCTGGACATGCAGACCTAGCGGCCATGGCTCACGGGCCCAGCCGCTCCGCAGCATGTGGGATCTTCCCGGACCGGGGCATGAACCCATGTCCCCTGCTTCGGCAGGCGGACTCTCAACCACTGCGCCACCAGGGAAGCCTGAAGAATCTATTTTATAACATATATTTTATGTATCAAGATTGTATTTAGTCTATGAACCATATATTTATATTTGAAATATGTACAGGTCTAGAAATAATAAAAAATTATATAAACCAAGTAACATATGTGTCCTTATGTAAAAATTTTGTAATATATGTGCTATCTGTATGTGAGTATGTCTATTATGTCTATCTATTATGCTCAGACAACCACTTATGGAAAAATAAAATCTCTCAGAAAGCTAACTGGGAGGAAAGTTTATGATGCTATAATTTGAAAGAGGCTCCTGAATGTTCAAGGACAAAAATATAAAGTGTTAGAAAGGTCCAAGTGATTGTGACTCACCAAGCTCCACCTCTTTCCTCCAACAATATGGGTAAAATCTTCATGTAGAGAAGAGCCTTAGTTCGAGGTTAGCAAAGTATCACGGGGCTCAGGTGTGATCTGTGGATTGCTGAAAAAAAAGGAAACAAGGCTATCATAGTTTGAAAAATATGGATTTAGGCCCAGATCTTAGAAGAGGAAATATAATTCAGCAGGGTTGAATCTGAGAGTTTTCTTGCCTTTCTCAAAGACTCAGGGTCTAGATTTGGGATGTTAAAAGGAAAAAAAAAAAAACTCATTAATGAAAAGTTCATGTAATTCTTATCAGAAAACGTCAGCAAAAAGTAGATGAACTCAAATTCACATACCAGGAGTCTTTGCTCCTTTTCCTCTATCACCTCCCTAACATTGGAGACAGAGTATTGTAACGTCCTTCACTTTTTTGGCCCTTCCTCTGGTAGTGACAGTTAGTGTCATGTTGCTAGCTGTTGGGATGGGCACCATTCGTGGGTTTCTTTTTTTTTTTTTTCCCTAAGATTTGCCTTTTCTTTTAACCTACAAGATAGTTACACAAAAATGGAATCTCTCATGGGTAAAAATCTTATGCATACTATTAAATTGGAACCCTACCTTTTATTGATAGACTATTTTTTATTTTCATTTTTATATTATTTTTTAATATCTTTATTGGAGTATAATTGCTTTACAATGGTGTGTTAGTTCCTGCTTTATAACAAAGTGAATCAGTTATACATACACATATGTTCCCATATCCCCTCCCTCTTGCGTCTCCCTCCCTCCCACCCTCCCTATCCCACCCCTCTAGGTGGTCACAAAGCACTGAGCTGATCTCCCTGTGCTATGCGGCTGCTTCCCACTAGCTGTCTACCTTACGTTTGGTAGTGTATATATGTCCATGCCTCTCTCTCGCTTTGTCACAGCTTACCCTTCCCCCTCCCCATATCCTCAAGTCCATTTTTTAAAACAGAGCATATATCACAAGATACATTTGAACCTGATTTCTGTTCTCTGAAAGTCTTTATCATACATTTGTATTTCCTTAAGGACTGATTCCTTTTCTTCAAGAGGGAAGACAAATCTCATCAACATGGACCGACCACTGACACTTGCAGGGAAAAATTTACTGTCTCCAAAAAGCACTCCATACCCCCTGAGTTAGAGAGTCAGGGTTGTCCCCAAACACAAGGCAAGGCATTTTTCAGGAGTATGACCTATTTATCTTTACAACCCTGAACCTCCATGACCTCATCCTATGGAATATTTACAACTATCTGTGTATGATTCTGGCAGAAAAGATTATCTATATTCTTGTTGACGACCCTTGCTATGCAGTCAATATTGAAATTTGTGTGGCCTTTTGTAAAGCCAACATCACCTTCTTTCACTGAGTTTGGTGTTAGGGTGCATGCAGATAAGATGAGTTATTGTCTCTCCACACTTCACAAAATGCTCCTTGAAAAATATGGGCACTTTTAAGGTTAAAACCTAGAATTTCTTAATAGTTCATGGGTCTAATACTCATACAGAATCATATTCTTCATCGTACTGTACTATAGATCCTAGGACAGCAAAGCTGGCATCTATGTGGCTCATGAAGGGCTTAGCATGGTGAGAGACGTCTAAGACAATATCTCGTGGTCCATTAGGGATCTGAGGATTGTAGTAAAGCTTCCTGCAAATAGTCACTCACTCTTAAGAGGCCTGAACCTTCTACACCGCTGTTTCCTACATTGCTTGATATCCATGACCTTAGTTTGGCAATGCCGTGTCGGGGCAACAGTCACTTAAAAAAATCATGAATAACCCTTAACAAGGCTCTCACAGAAAGTACTCAGCTCCTAATCTGTTTTTTATCCTACAATGAAGATGAAGGATCAGTTGAGCGATTTTGGACTTTCTCATTAAATAGTCAAATAGCTCAAGGAATAATAGTTGGGTTCTTTCAGAATCTACCAAAGAAAGAAAAAAAAAAAGAAGAACAAGAAGAAATTAAATAAATTAGCACACTTAGGTAATTTATATCTTCAACTAACTTCATCAATTACTAATATTAGTGGGAAATATTGAAATATTTTAGGGTATTTTTTCACATTGAGATACAGTTTTCACTACTTTGGGGTCCATTACAGTGATAAAATCCTGATGGAAATACTAGGGGAACACTTGCTCTGGCAAAAGAAAGATTTTCACTAGATTGGATTCCACTTTCTGGGGGAACTCTCTTTTCCATTGTTCTCTGGGGGTGGGGGTTCCTCCCTATCCAATAACCTCCTTGACCACACCTGATGGGGGCAATATACAGGAGGTTCATCTTAAGGTATGCTCAGTTTTACAACCTACGTAATGCTGGCAATAACTTTTGGCATCCAGGTGTTGGGTGTGCAAGTCTGTCTCCCCAAGAACGCTTGAGGGAAACGCTTAACAGAGTTCCTGGGATAAAAAGGCAATCAATGATTGTTTCCTTATCCTCAGTTTTAGGTGAGAACCATTATTCCTAAGAAGTTGAAAGTAGAATGATGAACTCTTTTCAACCTCTTATCATGTAGTAACTATCAAAATTCTGTAATAATATTTTTTTTTTGTTTCAAGCCAGAAAAACCTCCAATTAAACACAGAGAAGTTGTAGTACAGCTGTAATATGAACTGTAACATAAAACAATGAATGTATGAAAAGAGGTTAAGCAGTGCCACTTTAAAAAATTCTAATTTGAATTCTATAATTATAGGTGTCACAGAAATTTTGTCGCCCTTTTGCAACATTTCTTAAGTAGAGAATATAAAGAGGTTTGCACTTACAGCAAGAAGATATGAAATTGTAAAGGGCAAAAATCTACAGAAATTTACTAGATAATACTGAGTAAAAAGAGAACATGTTATTGTAATGAAAAAAATAAAACTAAGCTGTAAAATGAGACATACAATTCTCATTTTTAAAATGTGGCATCCTGTTGTATTTTTAAAATAGATGTGTAAATCCTAGAAAACACTTGTGTGGTGTTTATAAAATTAGGTGTGTATAAAATACATTAGGATTCTAATGTATTTGCTCTGTTTTTAATTGCTCATGTGTTCCTTTGTGGTTTTCCACTGTAGCCCTACTGCCATTCAAGCAGCTAATTAACATCTATTATTAGGTGCTTTCTCCACAAAGATACCCTCTGCTTTATATTTAATTACCTTTTCCAAATCCCAGAGCCAGGAGGCTTATAAGATGATAAGGGCAAATGACTATCTGTGGAGTGGAAAGCATATATTTTAGATGGAGCAAGTGCACATTTATCACTAAGAAAGTATTTATTAAAAATAAATAATAATAAAAGCAGCTAAATTAAAAGATCACATTTAGCATTAGGTATCTTTCTTATAAAAATGTCTAGAAAGATGAGCTACTTAGTACATATCTAAAAATATTTATGTTCTGTCAAGTCTTCATGAATTCTAAGAGTACTTTCAGTATAAAATATTTAATTTCAAGCAAAATGGTAATGCATATTAATTTCATTTTTATCAAATGATTATTTATGATACTGTAAAAATAGTTAAAATTGCTTTAAAAACACAGTCACTTAAAATACATAGAAACCCAGTAGATGTATGTACTTGTATACAACAAATTATTTTGATACTAATTTTGGTTCAGTAGTGAATAATTTAGTAGCCTACTACATCTCTCTATTAAGGAGAATGTTTTGATACATAAAGCTGTGCATATAATTGTAAGACAGGCATCACTGTATTTCCTAAAATCGAATATGTTGCTTCACAGTATGAAAGTTATATGACTTACTTGTAATAACAGTACATCTGTAATAATGCATTTGAAATTTAAGTTAATAGACACTTATGGAAGAAAGTTACATAATAGGTAACAGTTACATAATAGTTAGGTATTTTATTATTTTTTTCTTAAAAGAATTACTTGGACTACAGTGTGGAAAATTATTTTTAGTGTAACAGGTGGAACAGTGTGAGTAGGAAGGAAACACTTGCGGTAGTCAGTAGTGAGGGTGGATTAGTGTGTTAGTGGTGGAGATATACAAACATAAATGTCAGATGTAGAAAATATTTGGGAGGTAAAAGTGATTTCATTATGTATCTGATACAGGAGATGAAAGAGGGAAAGTATGGTGAATGATTTCCAGGCTGGATTGTGTAACTAGATGGAAGACAGTGGTCTCTCTCTTGGAGGAGTTACTGAAAAAAGACTAAGTTCTATTAGAAGGACATGAGTTTAGTTGGCAGGATGAATCTGAAGAGTTTCTATGGCTGTACCCCAGCTCTGGCTCAACATGATCATCAAATGAGAAGCTTTAAAAAAAAAAAACCTCTAAATATTCTGATTTAATTTTTTCTGAGATAGATCCCACATGTCGATTTTTAAAAGCCCATAAGTGATTTCATTGTTAGTCCCCTTGGAGAATCATAGACTAGGGCAGTCAAATGTAAATAACTAGATGTTGTACGAATGTAAACTTCCATACATACAGTTTTAAGTATTAAATTCTGTAGAAAAAAACATTTGAATATTAAAATATGGAAAAAGAGAATCTGAAAGATTTATGGTAATAAAAACCCTTTTTCTAATAAGGAACAATAATATTTACCTGGAATTTAAAACAATATATTCATTTTTTTGCCCTAAAATATCTCAGTATTAATTTTTCAAAATATTTTTCTCCATTAGTAATATTGAATATTGTGATTCATTTTACATAAATATCTGAGCACAGAAATGTTATTCACTTCTGGCTTTAATGTTTTCTGTTTTAACTCCCAAATCTTTTTTCTTAGATTTTTCTTAGTATCTTTGTACTCTTCCTTTTCTTTCTTCGTTAATGCTTTGAATAATTTAAAAATATTTCTTATAGCCCTATCATTTCCTATAATGTTATTAGTGGATTCATAAATAAGCTATTGTTTCATTAATGAATTTTATATCAGTTACTGTTTTTGGAAATGCTTAACTTTATTCAGAATGACTTTTGTCGTATATTCTGTATTCAAAGAATGCCATAATATTTGCTATCAATGATAGTTGAAAACTAGTTTCCACATTTAATAAAATAAATCTAATAGTTCTCATGCTTTGGATAAAATAATGTATCTTGCCAATGGAGTTAAATTACTTCATTTTGTTTTATCCATAAGTTCACCAATTATTTAATTAAATTAATAAATAAGTTAATATTATATCAGTTGGAAACCATAACAATCCCATTAAATAATAATCAGGAATTTATGATGAATGAATTGCTATGAGATTGTAACTTTTGATCATATCTATATGATATATATACATATTGTACATATTGCACACATTATAATTCTTTAGAACTTTAC
Organism: Neophocaena asiaeorientalis asiaeorientalis; assembly: GCF_003031525.2. Classification (NCBI taxonomy): domain Eukaryota; kingdom Metazoa; phylum Chordata; class Mammalia; order Artiodactyla; family Phocoenidae; genus Neophocaena; species Neophocaena asiaeorientalis. Next base: position 1,954,343 of record NW_020172492.1, read on the forward strand.
ATATAATATATATAACTATATATATAATATTTTAGAACATTATAAATGTATGTATATACATACATATTTATTAATAAGTAGGAGAAAACAGATTGCTTAGAATGCTATTTATTGAACATAATGCATATAGATCTGTTTTATAAACTAACAAATGATTATGAAGGCAAAGATGAGAGGCTGTATCATTGTCACCTGTGCATCTCTAGTGAAGAGTGCACAGAACAAAGGAGGTACAGAGTAAATACCCTCTCTATTATACAAGGGTTGAGGACTAACTTACCAGTAGAATTTTATACTAATATGATACCATCAATATGAGTTTCAAATACAATTAATTCTTATTTTTTCCATTCAAAACTGACCCAAATTTGGGCATAAAAATAAGTATCTACTAAAAAATGAGTTTCTTTTCTAGTGTGTACCTGTAATGATTTACCTGCCTTTATGGATCACAAAATATAATACTGCTATTATGAATACTTCACATGCCAATACTTTATGGATCAAAATGTAACTCAACTGACATAATTTCTGAAATGCCTATATATTTTTTTTCATGCTTATTAATACATTGTGAGGCTAAGTCATTGGCAATGCAAATTCTTCATCATAGAATGAAAGATTAAATCAAATAAAAATGCAGTGTTAACTTTTAAAACCCATGTTTTAAAAATAAACATTCCACTGACATTTATGAGGCATCAAATAAAACAGTCTCAGGAAGATCATCATAAATGCAAACACACAGGAGTTAAAGTCATAAATTCCTTTCCAAACATTTATGAGGCAAAAAAAATAGAAGGTAGTATTTGAGAAGGCTGGAAATTTTTGTGTGACAAGAATTTCTGATTTTTCTTTTTTCAATATACTCCATTATAAAGAAATAAGTTGAATTTTTACCTCTAACAGAAACAAAACTCCTATCAATATGAAGACATGTTTATTATGCTGCATTCAAATAATTTAACTGAACATAGTTCCACAATAGGAAGCTTTCTCAACATCAAACAGTATTTTCAAAGCTTCTTGTTTCTCTATGCTGGTCATTTAATATTGACCAACACCAATACGTGAATACCAGTCCGTCTTCTCCATTCATTCAGCATTTTCTAACAATGGCCAATGAAGGTTCATGAACGCCTAGGACAGTATCTTAGATCAGCCTTAGGCACTCTGTGAAAGGTCATTCCGAAATTTTTAAAGCCTTGATCATTATGTATATGACTTTTCAGTGAAATGTAATGGGTTTTGATGGCTCTCAACAAATTGGCATTTAATCTTACTGACTGCTTATTAAAAACATGCATTTTCCAAAAACAGAATTGTTATGCCTGTAGCTTCATAGGATTAGGACGTAAAAATTAGGACCTAAAAATCAAATGTATTTTTATCAATTCTTACTTTAAGATATAGCATCATGATTTCAATTTTGTTAGGAAAGCCTATCCACATTATTATACTTTTAAAAGAATACTTTTGATCTATTCTCTGTGTTTATTCACCCAAATGAATTCTATTATCATTTTATCAATTTACATTGAAAAATTACATTAACTTTGACATATTAATTTGTTAAGGATGAAATCTTCAGAATTTCAGAGCTTCAAGTTTAGAAAGACACATTATTTCTCCATTGATTTAGGTCTTATTTTATGTCTCCATTAATATTTTAATATTACATTAATATAATTCCTAGATATTTGTTTTTAATTTATTCCTATTGTTAATTGTGTTATTTTAACAAAGTATTTTTCTCATTATACTTTGTCATGAGATTTTTCAGTTATGAAAAATAAAACTGATTTATATGCATTTACCTAGCTTCTTTTATCAGGTCACAATATTTTTTTTAGCTTTATTAGTTTTCCTTTTGGTTTCTTTTTTTTTGGATTTTCTAGGTAAAAATGCCATAACTTCTGAAAGCAATGATAAGTTTACTTTTAAACTCATATCTTCTCTTTCACTCTCTATCTCTACATATATATATATATATATATATGTATATGTATGACCTTTTCTGATTTTTAAATGAGAACAGTATCCAATAAGATTTAAAAACACTGTCATTTGCAGCAACATGGATGGACCCAGAGATTATTATACTAAGTGAAGTAAGTCAGACAGAGAAAGACAAGTGTCATATGATATGGCTTACATGTGGAATCTAAAATAAACTGATACAAATTAACTTATTTACAAAACAGAAACACTCACAGACTTAGAGACTGAACTTGTGTTTACCAGGAGGAAAGGGTGGGGAGGAGGGATAGATTGGGAGTTTGGGGTTGACATGTACACACTGCTATATTTAAAACAGATAACCAACAAGGACCTACTGTATAGCTCAGGGAACTCTGCTCACCATTCTGTGATAACCTAAATGGGAAAATAATTTGAAAAAGAATAGATACTCATATATGTATAACTGAATCACTTTGCTGTACACCTGAAACTAACACAACATTGTTAATCTACTCTACTCCATAATAAAATAAAAATTAAGAAACTTAAGAGACATATCAAAAAATAAAAATCCTGTCATTCCTGACTATAATTTTGTTCTGTTTATTGCTCCATATCTAATCACCCCAAAAGTTAGTGGCTTAAACCTTAAAAAAATCATTTAATTACTTCTCACAATCTCTATGGGTTGGTAATTCAAGAAGGCCTTGGCTAGGTATTTCTCGCTTGGGGTCTCCAGTGTAGCTGTAGTCAGATGTTGTCTGGCAAGAGCTAGATGGTGGTGGGAGGGGGATCAGTTAGATGTGGGCTGGCCAGTTTTCACTATCTTTTCTTATAGCCCTCCTTGTCATCTCTGACAAGGCTGATTTGGGCTTCCTCTAGGTATCATGTCCTCAGAGCACTTAGCTTGCTTACTTGACACCTGAAGCTTCAAGAATGAATATTCCAGACAGCAAGGCAGAAACTTTATTACCTTTCATGACCTAGCCATGAAACCAGAGTTCATCATTTCCAAAGTACTCTATTTGCTGACCAATCAAAAGCTCATTTAGGGCTTCCCTGGTGGGGCAGTGGTTGAGAGTCCACCTGCCGATGCAGGGAACACGAGTTCATGCCCCCGTCCGGGAAGATCCCACATGCCGCGGAGCGGCTGGGCCTTTGAGCCATGGCCGCTGAGCCTGCGTGTCCAGAGCCTGTGCTCCGCAACGGGAGAGGCCACAACAGTGAGAGGCCCGCATACCGCAAAAATAAATAAATAAATAAGCTCATTTATATTCAAGGGAAGGAAGATAGATTCCACCTCAATGGGGTGGTTGTCATAACTGGGAGCCACACTCAAAAAATATAACTTCTAGCATTTTATAAGATTTTTTGCTCTTTTCTTTGAATACTCTTTATAATACTGAGGAAATTTTATTGTTTTTAGTTTATTTGAATATTTCATTTCTTTTAATTAGAATGTATATTTTTAAAATTTTTATCAGCATCTATCTATGTGATAAATATGTTTATTTCATTCCAAAAAAAATTATGTTTGCCTTATGCCAGGCTCCATGATGGATCCTGGGTATACAGAGATGAATCAGGCAAGATCTGTTGCACCTCAGTTGATCTCATCTCAATTGTCTATATAACCACAAACCTACTGTCGGCCAGAGTCCTGCCTGAATATCTACACTTTGCTGAGTGTTTTCTCATACCTAGTCTACTCCCACCTTCTCTTCTCAAAACCTCAAGACTCCCAGTCCCAACCCTCAGTTAAAAATCTTGGTTCACCTACATTGTTGCATTTATCAGCAATTCTTTTCTCTTTATTACTGAGTAGTATTCCGTTGTTCCACAGTTTATTTCTCTAGTCTCCTGGGCTAGGCTGTTTTTTTTGCTATTATTCATAAAACTGCTATGAACAACAAAAAAAAATCTTGGCTTCTAATTCACTGAAAAACAAAACAAAACTTTTTGTTATTTGTCAGTAGGCGTACACAGTATCATTTTATCATAAAATATTCCCATATAAGCCCTACTCCCCATATTCTGTTTTCCCTCCAGTAACAATGGGTGAATTCTGTCTGCTGCTCACTTTCCTTCTTTATTTCTCTACTAGATTCCATCCCCCAACCTACTCAAAAAATTATGATCCTCCAATTAATTCCACTCTTTCCTGCATTATGCAACCCAGGAGTTGATTCTCTTTCACATGGAAAGTCAGAACTTGTAATGAAAGCATCTGCCAAATCAGAAAGATTAAGAAAGGTCCTCTGATCTTATTCTGCTGGTGATATCCATTCTCTCCATGCCAAGCTCAGAGCTCAGTCATGCGGTTATTTGTCGTATCTTCCAAGGTCATGTCACATTGGATTCAGCCTCCAGTCTTCATGGAGCCTCTGATTTAGAATACTGATGAGTAACCTGGTACTTTGGCTGCTGGCAGCCAGTGAGAGCTCAGTGGCTGACTTGTAACACCAGATACTGCAGTACCGCAGACACCAGTGGGAAGAAGAGAATACGAGCTCTATAGGTAGGCCAGTTTGACTGAGCCCTTTCCTTTTGTGTCTTCTCCTTTCTGCTTAGTCCAGTTTCATTTGCTCATAGGCTGCCATGTACGGAGGTCTTGCCCCCGTCTTCAAAGCAAAGACCCTTGAGCGAAAAGCTATGCCCGATACCTCAGCTCACAGAAGTGCTGTGGAGACACTGCAATTCAACATGGTGGGGCCACGTCACCTTGACTGTTTTACATGAATATTCTTTATTACTCTATTTCCTCTGTTGGAAAATTAGCTACCCCTTTTGCATCATTTTTCCCCTACTAGGTGTTAGGATATTCATCCCTAATTTAGTCTACTTTAGAGTTAATTTTTACCCAGTAATTTGAAATATAAGTACCTCATGAAAGTCTATTCCCATTTACCTTCTGATACTTTGTGCTATTTTTGTCATACATGTCATATCTACATCTATTTAATATAAATATATAAATATAATGTATATTACAGACACTAAGTTTTTCAGGGCCGGTAATGATTTAAAACTATTAAATTTTATTAGGAAAAAAATACAAATTAGAAAAAAGGAACTAATTTACTCATAAAAAACAATGTTTAGATGCTCTTCACAATATAAATTCCAATAATTCTGTGGTTAATATTTACAATTTATCTATATATGGAACATAACATAATTAAAGCTCCACCAAATAACGAAAATGTTTACAACTTAGATACTACAAATATAGTGTTAAATTTGACAGAAGGTTGAAGTGAGAAGGATGGGAAAAAGTGGTGTGTTATACTGGGATGTTAACACAGCACACGGAGATCAGCTGGGTGCTTTGTGACCTCCTAGAGGGGTGGGATAGGGAGGGTGGGAGGGAGGCTCAAGAGGGAGGGGATATGGGGATATATGTATAGTTGACTCACTTTGTTTTACAGCAGAAACTAACACACCATTGTAAAGCAATTATACTCCAATAAAGATTAGAAAAAAGAAGTGATTAGTGATACTTATTGAATTTAATGTGGTAAGACATAAATCCAAACAAAGAATGAAGTATCAAGTTTTTTGTTTCTCAGAAGAGATCATGGAAGCTGGAGGCAAGTGTTTATCTTTCAATCCTTATCATTTTTAGTGAGAGATTGATAGATATTGCCTCAATTAAGCAAATCAGGAAATAGAAGCATAAGGACAATATTTACACCTTGGAAAATGAACACCAGGGCTTCCCTGGTGGCACAGTGGTTGAGAGTCCGCCTGCTGATGCAGGGGACACGGGTTCGTGCCCCGGACTGGGAGGATCCCACATGCTGCGGAGCGGCTGGGCCCGTGAGCCATGGCCGCTGAGCCTGCGCGTCCGGAGCCTGTGCTCCGCGGCGAGAGAGGCCACAGCAGTGAGAGGTCCGCGTACCGGAAAAAAAAAAAAAAAAGAAATACCAGGAAATGAACACCAGTAACACTAAAGAGAAAACTGATTACATGAGTTACCTCTAGTAGTAGAGCTGGAAATAGGGAAACACTGGGGAGGAGACTGTTGATTCTCATGGCTTATTACTGATTTTTCAAAAGCTCTTGCCACGTATTTGCATTGGTTTTCTATCACTACTGTAACAAATTACCACAAATTTAAGGACCTGAAACAACACAAACTTCTTACCTTCTACTTCTGTGGTTTAGAAGTCCACCACACATCCCAGTGGACTAAAATTAAGATGCTGGCAGGGTTGTAATTCTCCTGGAGGTTCTAGGGAAGGATCCCGTTTCCTTGCCTTTTCCAGCTTCTACAGGCCACCCACCTTCCTTGACTCATGGCCCCCTTCCTACATCTTCAAAGCCAACCACGTTGTATCCCTCCAAACATCCTTCTGTGGCTGTAATTCCTTCTAACTCCCATCTGGCCTCCCTCTTCCACTTTTAAGGGCCCTTGTGATACATTGGCTCCACCTGGGTAATCCGGGATACTGTTCTTATTTTAAAGTCAGGTGGTTAGCAGCCTTTATTAGCCCTTTCCATGTAAACTAACATACTCACAAGGGGACAGGATGTAAGCATCTTTCAGCAGGCCACTATTTTGCCTACCATGGTTTTAGTACTTCAGGTGAATTTAAAAATAATGATATGAAAATAATTTGCTTCATTAATAATAAATTCACACATAACTGTTCTTAGTTTATTGCAGTATTTCTTAAAGTATGGTCTGCATGATGCAAATCACCTGCATCAAAAATCAGCTGTAGTGTATCACGCTCCTGGGACCACACCCAACTTTAACGGATGGGAACTTGGAGGATGGGTTCCAGTATTCTGGATTTTAACAAGAATCTTACATAATTTTAACACACAGCACATCAAAGTTTGAAGTGTACGGGTTCAGCCCACTGAAAAAGTGTTAAGGAAATGGCATCAGCTGAGGGATGTAAGAGGTAATGGGGCACAAACTAACTTGAACTATTTGTCCTTAAACAGGCAGCTTAAAATAGAAGAGCTTAACATTTAACCAGTACCAAGATACTATTTCCTGGAAGAATACAGTGAAAAATAAAGAGATTCAAACAGAAAGGACATGCAATGTCCTACACATAATACATTATTTCTAAAATGTTTAATAAATGAATCTTGAATGATGAACTAACCATTTAAAAAGCAAAAATAAAACAAACAAAATGTATGCTGGGGAAGCCTGAAGATTCAAGAGAGAGAAATCTGAATAACTAGAGAAAAAAACTGATCCCAGTATAAATTAGTAACAAGGTATATAATTTGTTCTGAAAATTATTTGCTACTTTTTAACTTTTTACGTAGTATATGTAGAAACGCTAAATAATAGTGACACATATAAAATATATATATGTTTTAATTTATTAAAAGGAGCTGGTGAACATTTTAAATAGTAATATTCCTGTTTCCTCCCTTCTTGTTTATGCATGAAAAGCCTAGCCACAGTAACTATACTTAATGAACAATCATTAATCACCTACTGGCAGATGCTAGCAATAAAAGCAGAGTACATGGGAGGGATTTCACAGTGACACTGGAATAGTACTGAAACTTCAAGTTCTTTGAAGTGATGGAAAAGTTCAGAAAGACATTGAACGCAGAAAAGTAAAAAATGCAACTTTAAAATGCTACCAAGTCATAAAGGAAACGTGTTTCTTCATTTATCCTTCTGGCTCTCTTAAGCTCTTACTCTAATAAGAGCTTAAGAGAGCCTCTGCATCTCTGTTGCAGAATTTGTAATGGCTTTAAATTAGTGCCTCTGTGACCAACTCTAATTTTTCCCCCTGAACTGTTATATGTTTAAGGGCAGAGATTATATCATGTATTTTGTCTGTGTGTGTGTGTGTTTCTGTGTGTGACTCTAGTGCCCAGCAGAGAACCCAGCATTTAATGGATGTTGAAGAAAGGTCTGTAGCATGTTTGAGAGAGACAAAAAGAAAGGGCAGAAAGGCTAATTTTTAAAAGCTCTTTCTAAAATGACTTTCTTTTTCAAGAATAGATTTCATGTACTTAACCAAGGCAGCTGTACATTCTCATTTGTTGGTTTGTTTAGTTGTTACTATTTCCCACCACAAATATTGCAAATTAATTGAAGTCATATATTAATAATTGTGTAAGTGCAAGAGAAATATTTTTCTCAGTTTTTTTCTTATAAGGCTTACAAAGCATTGAGAATTTTACTTCAACAAGCTCATTAAATTAATAGATTATTTTAATGGTATAGACTCATATTAAAGAAGCCAATATATTACTAAGTAGGATTACCCGAAAGAAGCCTAATCCTGCAAATACATTTCCAGGGAGGCAAAAAATCATAATGCTCAGAATTTTAGAAAGAGATTATTAGGAGTTCATGGTCCTAATAGTCTGCAGATAATATGATTTTCTTGAAATCTATGTATTACAATGCATTGATTGAAAATAATATTTTCTTATATTTAAGTTTACACAATACTTTGAAAAATAATCAGATGTGCGGATAGCACAAGGAACTCTACTCATAACTACCCTTTGAATGTACAAAGTTAGCTCAGTCTCAGCAAACTTCAAGTTTTCTTATGATTTTTCCCACTAAACCTATCTTCCAATATTCAACATCTCTGGAAATGGCCCATCACTCCACCATTCTGCAGGCCAGAAACCAAGACTTGTTCTTGACCTCATGCTTCACACCCAATCTGTCCCTGAATCCATCAGTTGTACCTCCAAAATACTCTCTTAGACTTACAGTTATTCTCTATTTTTATTACCACTATTATCTTAATTCAATTTTTAAATAACTTTGACTTGAACTACTTTACTTCCTCATATACTAGTCTTTCTCCCTTTACATTGATCCCTACTAATCCATCTAATCCATTTTCCAGACCACAGCCAGAATAATCTCACCAAAACACTCTTCTAGTCTAGTCTGTGGTGATCCTCCTAGATCTCTTCTCGTAGGGTAAAGCAATTGTTTATTTTTCTATGCATTTGCATGTTAAAATAATTAAAATAATATGATGGATATGCATATAGACTATCAGCCTTTGTTTGTATTTACATAGTATTCTCTGTTGAACATTTTGAGGACATTATAATTTTTACAAAAAGCTATTAGTAATGGCAATGTTGATTATAATATTTGCTAACTTTAACTGAATGGCTTACATGCGCTAATGCAACTAATACTCCCAACAAACCCATGAATGAAGAACTATTATGATCTACACGTATAGATGAGAAAAGCAAGAAAAATACAGACATTCAGTGCTTTCCCAGAGTTAATGAAGAGGCCAGGATGTGAACCCAGTCCAGAGCCTGAGCTATAGTACTTGTTCAGTTTATATGTGTGTAATAATAAATAAAGACTTCTTGGGGGAAAAGAAAAAACTTACCATGTGAAGTTATTTTGTAAATATTTTTATTATTCAATTTTAAAACTCATCTTTTTATTAGTAGCAGTTATCTAATTATAAATGACTCTGAAAGACTGTGACCCCTTGCAAGTCCTTCCCTTACAAACTGAAACGTTCTTATTCATAAAATGCTTATTTCCAAGCTATTAAAGTCAATTAAAAAAAAATCTATTTTCCTATCCTGGAAGTAGAATAATGAAAATAGGCTTAACACCTCAGGGCAGGCTGTGGTTACAACTACATTAATCAGTCTGCACAAAAGTACATCCAACTCTTGGTCTGATAAATCCTATTCCAGAGACACTTGCCACCTGCGAAGAAAGGTGAACATTCTCCCCTACCTTGTGCTGTTGTCACAGTGATGGAGACAAGGGGTCAGGTTGCATTATAAGGTACTGCTGAGCTGGCATTTGGCATGCTGTAGAGGCCACTCTTGGCTCTGTTCTGGAACAGTGATATCTGAGACATAGATATGTATCACTAAATCACCTAAAATATAAATTGCATTTTTTAGCATCACTGTTGTTATATGTCTTCTCGCTCCAGTTTTATCACAAATATAGAGGAAGATGTCTCACAATTACCATCTTCCTTTTCTTCTATGCTTTGTTGTACATCTAGCTGACTTCGTGAAGTCTTGCTCCAAAATAATGTGTTTTCTTTCTGAATATTCTACATTCTGCTGTTTTCAAATTATTTCAACCGAAAGTTGGTGAGGAAAGAGGTTACAGGACATTCTGCTCAGATCAGGTATAATCCATGAAGGTGACGCAATCTTGAATTGCAGAGACAGTGTTTCTTCATTTTGCTGATACTTGATACAATTTATTCTCTGCATATGCATATGTTTTCTCAGCTTTTTCTATTTGCTGGGAGCTAAACCCACAACTGTGCAGGAAATATGATATTCCTGCTAGAGATTCATTACTACTACCTTAGGTGGATCACTTGAGCTATTCATGGCTTCTTTCCTTCTCGCAGGGTCCAGGTATCAAGTGGGAAATTTAACCTTCTTTCTCAGGCTGGGAGGAAATTGTGTACTTAAGAGTTGCCAGTCTCTTCATTTCTATGCAAGCTATTTTCCAAAAAGGAAATACATAGGACCACTTCCTGAGATATACATTCTGTTGCCAGTACATCAAGCAGAACTTTTGGTTGTCAGGCTCCCCACTGACTCAACAAATTTACTTTGTTGATTTCAGAGGGAGAGGCTGAAAACTGATGAATCCAATATGTAAAAAAATATATTTTTAAAGTTACCAGGATGATACTTTTTGTCTGTCTCTTTAAAATCATTATCTTCAGTTTTTGTTTGTTTTGTTTTAAGAGACGGAGAGGACACATCTATTCTCCCTCATGATTTGATATTTATGTAAAATTAAAGGAGGGACAAAATTTGTTCTATGTTTTAACTTGGCAAAATGAATCTGCCTTGTCTGGGATTTGATATACCATTGGCTGAAAGAGAGCCACTCTAAATTCAAATTAAAGTTCAGAGAGTAAAATTCAGGAGTTTAGATTCTTAGATCCTAGTCCTTGAAGACATATCACTTCACAAAAGGCAATTTTTCCGTATTTGTAATGAGAGATTCATCATTTAACGTGAGGCAACTTTTCAGTGAAGACGATATGAACATTATTTAAGTCAGAATATTGGCTACAATAATGCAGTGTACAAGCTAGAAAATGACAGAAATTATAAACAGACTAAACTTGCTCTGATTTACTACTGACAGGAAGATTCAAACACCCCTGTAATGGGTCTTTTCAATCTGAGAATTGCAATTCGTTAGACAGGACAGTTGGGTACAGAATGAAATTTTGTAATGCTAAGGAGAGGAAAGTAGGGGAATTGAAAGTCATTCATCATTGTAACACTTCCCTGTAGACTAAGCAGAGATAAAGGATTCTGTTCACATAAGAATTTCCAGTTTTTGAAAAGCGAAGTTGTTTCTCTTCTATAATATTATATTGGAACTCATGAAGTGTTTGCAGATAAAAGTGATAGAGTTTAGGAGTTTATGAAAAATAGTTCCTGTGATTATCCACAACTGAATTCTGTATTGTAAAAATGAATAACATGAGGAAATAGTTTCTTACAATGTCAACAAATATTTATCTCACAAGGGATCCACGTGACCACAGGAAACTGTGTCAAGATATGAAATAATGTTAGCCCACGTAGCAAATTTATGAAGTACACATCATTTATGTAGTAAACTGTGGGTTCCCTTTGCCATTCCATGAATATAAGTTTCCTTGTTCTATATTTTTAAGTTGTGTTTCTGTTTCCCACTGAACAGGGTTCTCTGTATTAATTTAGACTCAGAAGTCAAGAGGTCAAATTTTAAATTTTCTTTTTGTCCAATATATGTTTACCTTGTGCAACCATACTCACATTTGCTGTTCATGCTTTGGCATAAGCAGTCTATGATTGATGAACTTTTAATTTTTGAGCAACCCATCTGTGGAAATGAACTGTGAGGGTCATAGATATCCTCGAATCCTTAACTGAAATTCTATGCAATTTAAAATTCTTTGGAAGTCATTAAATTAGAGAAGCCTTCAAATTCACACACATATGCATGCACGCACGCACACACACACACACACACACAGGCCAAAATTCAACTAGTTCACAAAAAGAAACACTAGACAAGAAAGACTGATTATCTGGATTCTGATTTCTTTTTAGCTTAAAGTGAACAACTCACTGCTGATTCATAGCAAAGGCAGTTTCACAATCTCATTACATCGACACATCTTTTACGGTAAATAAGTAAGTATAAATAAGTTGGCCTTGCTGTCAAAGAATGATAACGTTTATATCTGTTATATACTGGAGTTTTGTTCCTAAAATCAGTATGGCTAGTTGACAGATAGAGATCTTAGACTGAAACACTTGATTTTGATTTTCAACTCCATCTCAGAAAAGACAAGAGAGAAGTGTTGGCAAGGATGTGAACAAAAGAGAATTTCTGTACATTGTTGGTGGGAGTGTAAATTGCTATAGTATGTTCACTGTAGCATCCCTCACAATAGCTAAGATGTGGAAACAATCTAAATGTCTGTCAACGGATGAAGGGATAAAGAAAATATTTTTATATATAGTATGTTATATAATGCTACCTTAAATTAAATATATATGTATATAATATTATTTAGTCTTAAAGAAGAAGGCTATCCTGCCATTTGTGACAACACGGATGGTCCTGAGGAAATTATGCTAAGTAAAATAAGCCAGATATAGAAAGAAAAAACTGCATGATCTCACTTATATGTGGAAGCAAAAAAGGCAAATACACAGAATCAGAGAGTAGAATGGTGGTTACCAGGAGCAGGGAGGTTGGGGAAATGAGGAAAGGGTCAAAGGGTACAAGCACAGTTATTTAGGATAAATAAGTCTAGAGATCTAATGTACAACATGGTGACTATTGTTACTAATACTATATTGAATACTGGAAGTCTGCTAAGAGAGTAGATTTTGGGTGATCTTATCACACATAAACACACACAAAAATGGTAACTGCGGTGAGGAGATAGTATGTTAGTTTGACTGTAGTAATTGTTTTACTATGTGTATATATATATATATATATATATATCAAATTATGTTGTACACCTAAAGTACACACAATTTTTATTAAAAAATAAAATTAAAAAAATAAGGCAAGCCTTTCCACTCCAACCACTCAAAAACATCCCTGTGATTTCCCTGGCATGACGTTTTCCTCTAAGGTTGAACCACATTCCTAAATTACTTTCTTCCTGTTTTCTTCTTCAACCTTAGATGGCTGATCACTCTATTCTTAACTTGCCTGATTTCAGTCCAATGTTTAAATGATTCTTTCAAATTCAAAACAGCTATAAGTATTTGTATATTTAACCATTTCAGGAATGCTAGGACATATTAAGGGAGCATTTGTAACACACATCTGCTTATAAAAACATATGAGGAACTGTCATTTTATTTTGTACATTACAAGGTGTTTCTCATAACCCTACAAGATAAAAGACAGTCAAACTGATACTTAGACAAGTGGGAGGAGCAAAACATTCATTTTGGTGCCCCAAATTACTAACCACCGCTTAAATGATAAACTGTAATCTGCGGCAGAACATAAAAAGTTTAAGGTACTTGATATGCAATGCAATGTGAGATACAGAACGCAGAACCACGATCTTGTATTCAGGCTTTTGAATGTTCAGATTTGCTTGATAATGCATACTTAGTCTTTAGATTCCTTATTTATTCAACTAATATTTATTCAGTGCTTGTCACAGAAGAGACACTGCCCAGGGTTAGAGATAAAACGATGAACAAGAGGTAGAAAGTTTTTGGCTTCAATAAGTTTATACACCAGAAAAGGAAATGAACCGATAAATAGGTAATTCATATAAGGCATCGTGAGAGTTGTGACAAAAGTGGTAGAGATTGCCCTGGAAGTGCACAATCAGGGGTGCGGGTGGGGAGGACACTCCGATTTGGGGAGTAAAGAAGGCCTCTGATTGGAAGTGCTCTTAAAATAGAGGTTGAGAATGAGCCAAGACTAGCCAAATAAATTGTCCTAGTGTAAAGGAGGTAAGAAGGCCTGCAAGGGGACACGGGTTCGTGCCCTGGTCTGGGGGGATCCCGCGTGCCGCGGAAAAAAAAAAAAAAAAAAAAAAAGGAAGGCCTGCAAGTGAAAAGATAAACACTTCTTTAAGGAACCAAAATTATTTAGGACTACACATTAACATTCATGTGAACAAATTCAGTTTTGTGAGTTTTTTCTTTTGTATGTACTGGCCAGTATCTGTATCGGCTGTGTGATGCTAGGCCAGAGTTTTTGCACTGATTTCTTACCTTTAAATAAACTAATGCATAAATAAATATATACATTAAAAAAATAGCAAAATGGGCTTCCCTGGTGGCACAGTGGTTGAGAGTCCGCCTGCCGATGCAGGGGACATGGGTTCGTGCCCCGGTCCGGGAAGATCCCACATGCCGTGGAGCGGCTGGGCCCGTGAGCCATGGCCGCTGAGCCTGCGCGTCTGGAGCCTGTGCTCCGCAGCGGGAGAGGCCACAGCAGTGAGAGGCCCGCATACGGTAAAAAAAAAAAAAAAAAAAAAAAAGGAAAATGAAGACAACACGAGTATAACAGCAATACATATTTCATAGGAATATTCTGAGTAATAAATGTGTTAATATACATAATTCACTTAGAACCTGCTATGTGATACTTGATATATAAATATTAGATATTGTTTCCTTATTTAGTATTTTAATATTACTACTATTAAGTATTACTATGATTGTTGGGGGGAGTAACTACAAGATAGAGGAGTGACAATATTAGATGTGAATGTTACTAAAATCAGTGAGTTTGTAGTGTGAAAAATAAATCAGAGGATAATGGTTAGGAGTTTCTCATAACCTTGACATGGGTGGATGGTGACCTGGAGTGGAACAGTAGTGATTTGACAAAGAAAATGAAAAAATTTAATAATTCTTCATAATAAGAATTATATGCAGATTTTGGTGACTGAACGTGATATAAACTGTCATCTTTGGGTGCTTAACTGAAGATGGGGCAGTGACAGTTATTAAAAATGGAGAGGACTGGCAGAGGACGATATTTGTAATGAGAAGATGATTGTTTTAGACCACTGAGCCTGCTGAAACAAAATACCATAGACTGGGTGGCTTATAAACAGCTGAAATTGCTCATAATTCTGGAGGCTGGAAGTCCAAGATCAGGATGCAGCCTAACTGGGTTCTAGTGAGAGCCCTCCCTTGTTGAAGATGACTTCTGGCTGTGTCCTCCCATGGTGGAAGAGGGAGGGAGCTTTCAGGGGTCTCTTTCATAAAAACACTAATACAATTCATGAGGGCTCTACCCTCAAGACCCAAGCACCTCCCAAAGAGGCTCCACCTCCTAATAGCATTACACTGGGCATTAGGATTTCACATATGAGTTTGGCCATTAGGGTTTTCACATATGAGTTTGGAGGGGGGCATAAACATTCAAACCATATCAGTGATGAAGTCGGTTTTGATATAGACATTTGTACAAACTATGAAGCAGATATATATATATATTTATATATATTTATAAATATTTATATATATGTGCATGAGAGACTATTTCAAGAATGATGTATTATCCAAAACAGTCAAATTAGAAAAGTCAAGCAAATTAGAATTAGGAAAACCTTTGGATTCAGCAAGCATAGTTTCACTGTGTGATTTCTAGACTTAATGAATTTAGAGATGAATTTCTCCTTGGTTCTAAAGCAGAAATAAGAGAAATTTCCACAACTAGGGTGGCATATGGAAGAAAAGACAAGGTCTTCATACAAAATGGGATAACTTCATGTATATTTAAATGCCAATGAGTAGAATAAAATGAAAGACACATACTGAATATCAGAGAACAAGGAATAACCAAAGGTATCGTGCTAACAGGTGGAAATTCATGCATAGACAGGGAGATGTACCTTTATTGGGAGAATGGGCACTACTTTCATTGTAACATGAGGGAAGTAGAAAGGGATGGTGCAGAAAACAACAAAGTTTTCTTGGCTAGAAGATTGTCTTTCTGTCTGCTATAAAAACTATCTTATCTGTATTGCTTGGGTGACCATCACAGCTCCTATACAATATCCATGAGAGAGAAAGAAAAAGTGTTGGACAATTGAATCCATAATATTTTGAAATTAAAATAGATGGATTAGAAACAAAGATGTTCGGTTCATCATTCTACATTAATCAGGTAGGATTTAGAGGCAGGATTAGTGATAAATTGTGGAAGTGCTTAGCAATCTGACAATTACACCTTTAGGGCCTAATGAACTAAAGAGTGCACAGTTCCTGCTGGTTTTATCTGGCTACTCCACTCCTGCAACACCCAAGATTTATTCAGGCCCGAAATGAAGAGAGTCTAAGGTATTCAGCATCCATTAGTTCATGATCAAGACTCATAATATTGATAATCTTGTGGTTTGCTTGCATTTTTCCCCCTCCATGTTGTAACAGGAGAGGAGTTGCAAACATATCTTTAATAGTATTGTATATCTCATACAAGTTTTGGATTTATATGTGAGAGATAAGGCTCACTGATTAATTTTAAATAGACTATATGTATATACATATATATATAGTCTATTTATTTGCACTTTTGGCAAATTTATCAACTATTTTGGCCATATAATTTGAGAACCAAGCTTAAGAAATGCTGGGATTCTGTATATCTTCTTTGGAGAAATGTCTATTTAGAATGCTCAACATCATTAATCATTAGAGAAATGCAAATCAAAACTACAATGAGATATCATCTCACACCAGTCAGAATGGCCATCATCAAAAAATCTAGAAACAATAAATGCTGGAGAGGGTGTGGAGAAAAGGGGACACTCTTGCACTGCTGGTGGGAATGTGAATTGGTTCAGCCACTGTGGAGAACAGTATGGAGGTTCCTTAAAAAGTCTTCATGGCCAGGAGTGAGATCTGGAAATCCCATTCAGAACCAATAGAAGGAAAAACCACTTCTGATAAACTAACCTTGCTCTTTACCTGAGAAAAGTACATGGATTTGACAAGGAAAGAATTATTGTGGATCAAACCAAGGAAGTGAAAATGAAAATGAAGAAGAGGGGGTGAAATTAAAGGATATTTATAAGAAGGCATCGACACAATGAGGTTTCTGATTCATTGCGATAGCAGTGATATATACAAAGAAAATACTCTTGTCAGTATATCCACAATTTCATGTAATACCTGTGGAGAAGTGCTCATTGCTAATTGTAAAAGAATAGGTTTAACATAATCTTCAAAGAAATCAGTTACTTTCCTCATCTAGAACATGATAATGGGATTTAGTTCTTGCTTGATCTTATGTGGTCTACCTACAGTTCATCATAAAATAATATACTGTCAGGGTTACTCAGTATGAGTGCTATGGTGTCTTCAATTTGTAATTAACAACATGAAAGAGAACACTATATAATATATTTTGTGACTCTTACAAAGACTTGAATAATGAAAAATTAACAGAAGGGCAGTACACATAAATCCTTAAAATAGATCCTGTGCCCATATATTATAGGAAAATTAATTGTTCACCTTATAACATAAATATCTTTTACACTATCTAAACCTTACTTATAAGATAATGACACTCTAGGGAAGATATTCTGCCTCACTGCCCTTTGTGAAGAAAATGGCTTATTTGAATTTCAATAGAAGATACTTTTTAAAACTTTTATTCTGTTGGAATACATCTTTACAGTATAAATTAACTTAATTGTTCTCCTGTCATTCATCAACTAGTTATGTTGAACTCATATAGTTTATGATGTCAGCAGAAATTAAATTATACCCTTGTGTTCAGTTGGGAATCATTTTTTTAAAAAATAATCTGACATCAGAAAGTAAAAATCTTTTTCTAATATATGATAATTGTAGTTCATTATGAAAATGGAACAAACTGCTAACATTCCCATTTCAGAAAAAAAAGAACAGTATGTGAGAGCTCAACTGATTTATTAAAATAATGAGTTTGAAAGGGGAAATTACCATAAACTTGCTATAAAATCTCCAGTAAAATCATAAATAATCAAGTCAAAGTAGTTTATAAATATAGAGTTTGACCCGTTACTATTGTCAGAAACACCCGAATCCATAAAACAATCTCAAAATATTACTATATTTTCTTTGAAAATTTGTAAAGAGTATTCTGTCTTGCTGTAGACAAAGTACTTCAAAGCTTAATTGATGAGTCCAATATTAAGCAAATTTAACCCAAACGCCCACTTTTTCATTTTAAAATCACTATTTGCTCATTTTCCTTCAGTGATCCCAAAGGAGCAATCAACCAGTTGCCATTAAAGCTGAATGAATTTACAGCCTGCTCTTGCAAATAGCTGAAGACATTTACAATCATGCTATTTTGTCAGTGAGGATATGATTTGTACTTAACTGTCACTCATACAGAAGATGCTATGTTGGCAATATATAGAACATGATAAATATGTAGATATTTATCAACAAAACCATTATAGACCAAAACATCATGCTGTCCAAAAAGGAAGTACATTTCTCTTTGTGAAATATAAGGTACGTTTTGATTACAAATTAATGCCTCTTATATTTTTCCCATTTTTTTTTCTTGTTGTTCTGGCTTCCAACAGCATTTGACCTCAACTACAGGCTCCCAAACACCAACTTCCAGCCTCTCTCTTGGATAGCAATCAGGTGTTGTCTTTTGAAATGCTCGTCTTCCCCCATCCAACTGGAGAGAGTACTTTTGGCAAATATATCAACTATCTTGGCCATATAATTTGAGAACCAAGCTTAAGAAGTGCTGGGGAAATTCCTGGTCTCTTTCTGTCAGCCTCATCCTTATGACTCTTCAAGGCCAGGAGTGGACTATAAGATCTGGAAATCCCATTCAGAACCAACAGAAGGAAAAACCACTTCTGATAAACTAACCTTGCTCTTTACCTGAGAGAACAGAATATTTTTGTAAGTTTTGTCTTGGGTCAGAACTATCCAAACTTTTTCTACCTTTTAAAAATTATTATTCAATGTATTCAACTTAAAAACAAAAATAACTAACCCATTCCTTCCACTCCCCACACCTTGCCTCTGGCAACCACCAATCTGTTCTCTGTATCTATGAGCTTGTGTTTTTTTTTAAATATATATATTCACATATAAGAGAAATCATTTGGTATTCATCTTTGTCTGACTTATTTCACTTAGCATAGTGCCCTCAAGTTCTATGTTGTCCCAAATGGCAAGATTTCATTCTTTTTTTGGCTGAATTATATACATTCCACAATTTCTTTACCCATTTATCTATTGATAAAAACGTGTTGTTTTCATATCTTGGCTGTCATAAATACTGCTGTAATGAACATGGGTGTGCATGTATCTTTTCAAATTAGTGTTTTGTGTGTACGTGTGTGTTCGTGTGTGTATTTTTTCAGATCGATGCCTAGAAGTTGACTTGCTGAATCAAATGGTAGCTCTATATCTATATCAAATAATTGCATCAAAAAGAATAAAATACCTAGGAATAACTTTAACCAAGGAGGTAAAAGACATGCATACTGAAAATGACAAGACATTAATAAAATAAATTGAAAATGACACAAATAAATGAAAAGATATGAATTGGAAGAATTAATGTTGCTAAAATGTCTATATTACCCAAAGCAATACATAGATCCAATGCAATCTCTATCAGAATTAATGGCATTTGTCACGTGGGTAGAACAAACAATCCTAAAATGTGTATGGAAAAAATCAATAGACACACTTGGGTTGCTTCCATATTTTGGCTATTGTGAATAATGCTGCCATGAATACGGTTGCACAAATATCTCTTTAAGACTCCATTTACAACTATAGCATTTTGACTATATTCCCAGAAATGAAATTGTTGTATCATAAGGTGATTCCATTATTAATTATTTAAGGAGTTACCATGTTGTTTTCCATAGGTTCTCTACCATTTCACATTTGCACCAACAGTGCACAAGAGTTCTACTTTTTCCACATCCTCAAAAACACTTATTTCTGCTCTTTAAAAATAGTAGCCATCCTAAAAAGTATGAAGTAGTATATCATTGTAGTTTTGATTTGCATTTCCCTAATGACTAGTGATTGTTGAGTATCTTTTCATGTGCTTATTGGTCATTTGTACATCTCCTCTGGAGAACTGTCTATTTAAGTCCTTTGCCCATTCTTGAATTGGGTTGTTTCTATCTTTGTTGTTGAATTTTAGGTGTTCTCTGTACATTTCATATACTAACCACTTATCAGATATATGATTTGCAATATTTTCTGCCATTCTGTGTGTTCCCTTTTTAACTCTGTCGATAGTATCATTTGATGCACAATTATTAAAAATAATTCTATGAAGTCTATTTTTTTTGCCTAATGCCTTTGATATCATATTCAAGAAATCATTGCCAATTCCAATCCTGTGAAGTTTCATGCCTTGTTTTATAGCTTTAGCTTTTATATTTAGATCTTTGATCCAGTTTGAATTTTTTGTATATGGTATTAGGTAAACATCCAACTTTATTCTTTTTGCATGTCCAATTTTCCTAGCACCATCTGTTGCAAAGACTGTCCTCTCTCCATTGAATGGTCTAGCATCCTTATCAAAAATTATTTGAACATATATGTTAGGGTTCATTTCTGGGTTCCTTGTTATAATCCAGTGGTCTATAGTTCTGTCTTTATGACAGTACCACACTGTTTGGATTACTATAGTTTTGTAGTAAGTTTTGAAATTAGAAAGTGTCAGTCCACCAGCTTTGTTCTTTTTCAAGCTTGTTTTGCCTATTCTGGTTTCCTTCAGATTCTATATACATTTTAGTATGGGTTTTTCTATTTCCATAAAAAAATATCATTAGGATTTTGATATGCATTGCACTGAATCTATAGAATGCTTTGGGTAGTACTGACTTCTTAATATTTAGTCTTCCATGCATGAACATAGGCTGTGTTTCCATTTATTTATATCTAATTTCTTTCAGCAGTTTTTTGTACTTTTCATTGTACTTGCTGTATACCTCTGTGGTTGAGTTTATTATTCACCTCCTTGACTAAGTATTCAATATTTTATTCTATTTGATTCTGTTAGAACTGTTTCCTTAATTTTCTTTTTACATTGTTCATTGTTATTATTTAGAAATGAAATGCAACTGATGTCATTGTGTGTTGACTTTGTATTCTGCTACTTTGCTGAATTTATTAGTTCTAATAGTTTTTGTGTGTGGGATCTTTAGGTTTTCTACATTAAGATCATATTGTCTATGAACAGATATAATTAATTTTACTTCTCTTTAAATTTAGAGGTCTTTTATTTCTTTTTCTTTTTTTAATTAATTAGTTTTTTTGGCTGCATTGGGTCTTTGTTGCTGCATGCAGGCTTTCTTTAGCTGTGGCAAGCGGTAGCTACTCTTCATTGCAGTGCATGTGCTTCACACTGTGGTGGCTTTTCTTGTTGCAGAGCATGGGGCTCTAGGCGTGTGGGCTTCAGTAGTTGTGACTTGTGGGCTTTAGAGCACAGGCTCATTAGTTGTGGTTCACAGGCTTAGTTTCTCTGCAGCATGTGGGATCTTCCTGGCCCAGGGTTCGAACACTTGTCCCCTGAATTGGCAGGTGGATTCTTAACCACTGTGCCACCAGCGAAGTCCCTTATTTCTTTTTCTTCC
This sequence comes from Neophocaena asiaeorientalis asiaeorientalis, assembly GCF_003031525.2. Classification (NCBI taxonomy): domain Eukaryota; kingdom Metazoa; phylum Chordata; class Mammalia; order Artiodactyla; family Phocoenidae; genus Neophocaena; species Neophocaena asiaeorientalis. Next base: position 1,975,903 of record NW_020172492.1, read on the forward strand.
TTAATTGCTTTGGCTAGAACTTTCAGGACTATATTGAATAGAGGTGGTGACAGTGGACATTCTTCCTTTGTTGCCAGTGTTAGAGGAAGAGCTCTCAGACTTTCACGGTTGAATGTGACTCACTGTGAATTTTTCATAGATAGCTTTTATTATGTTGAGGTAACTTCATTCTGTTCCTACTTTGTTGTGTATTTTTATTATGAAAGAATGTTGAATTTTGTCAAACGTTTTTTCTACAACAATTGAGAAGATCATGTAGATCCTTTCCCTTTATTCTGTAAATATGGTATATTACATTAATAGATTTTTGTATGTTGAGATATCTTTGCATTCCAGAAATAAATCCCACCTGGGCATGGTGTATAATCCTTCTAATATCCTGCTGGATTCAACTGATAATTTTTGTATCAATATTCATAAGAGATGTTGATCTATAATTTTATTTCCTTGTAATGTCTTGGTCTAGCTTTGGTGTTAGGTTAATGCTGGCCTCAAAGAATGAGTTAAAAACTTTTCTCTCCTCTTCAATATTTTTGAAAGAGTTTGAATAGGACTGCTGATAATTCCTCCTCAAATATTTGGTAGAATTCATCAATGAAACAATCTGGTGAATCCAGGGCTTTTCTTTGTGGGGGAATTTTGATTACTGATTCAATCATCTTACCATTTATAGGTCTAGTCATATTTTCTATTTACTCACTAATTAATCTTAGTAGGTTTTGTGATTTTAAGAATTTATTCATTTCATCTAGGCTATCCAATTTTTTTGGTGTACAATTGTTACAACATTCTTTTATAATCCTTTTGATTTCTGTAAATTTGGTAGTAATATCCTACTTTCATTTCAGATTTTAGTAATTTGATTCCTCTCTCTATCTTTTTTCCTTTTTCTTCTTTTTTTTGGTCTATATAGCTAGCTAAATGTTTGTCAATTTTGTCGATCTTTTTAAGAACCATCTTTTGGTTATATTGATTTTATCTATCATTTTCCTATTCTCTATCTCATTAATCTCCACTTTAATTTTTATTATTTTCTTTCCTTGCTAGCTTTGTATTTAGTTTGTTCTTTTTCTAGTTCCTTAAGTTGGAAAGTTAGATTGTTGATTTGAGATCTTTCTTGCTTTTCACAGTAAGCATTTATAACTACAAAGGTCCCCTTCATACTGTTTTTGCTGTATCCCATAAGTTTTGGTATACAGACATACCTCACTTGACTGTGCTTTGCTTTACTGTACTTCACAGATAATTGAATTTTTTACAGAGTGAAGGTTTGTAGCAACTATCTGTCAAGCAAGTTTAACAGTGCCATTTTTCCAACAGCATTTTCTCGTTTTGTGTCTCTGTCTCACATTTTGGTAGTTCTCACAATATTTCAAACTTTTTCATTAGTATTACATTTGCTATGGTGATATATGATCAGTGATCTTTGATGTTACTATTGCAAAAAGATTATGACTTGCTGAAGGTTCAGATGATGGTTAGCATTTTTTAGCAATAAAGTATTTTTAATTACAGTATATTCATATTTTTAGATATTATGCTATTGTACACTTAATAGATTACAGTATAGTGTGAACATAACTTTTATATGCACTGAGCAACCAAAAAACAATGTGACTCACTTCATTGCAATATTTGCTTCATTGTGGGTGATTTGGAATTGAAACCTCAATATCTTCAAGGTATATCTGTACTGTGTTTTGGTTTTCATTCATCTCTAAGTATTTTCTAATTTACTTTGTGCTTTCTTCTTTTTCCATTGGTTTTTACAGAGTGCACTCTTTGATTTACAGAAAATTTTTCCACTTTTTCTTCTGTTATTTATATCTGGTTTTGTCCAATTTTGGTAAGAAGAAAATAGTCTATATGATATCTTTTAAAATCTACTGAGACTTAATTTGTGGCTTAACATATGGTCTATCCTGGAAAATGTCCATCGTACACTTGAGAAAAATGTATATTCTTTTGTTGTTGGGTAGAGTGTTCTGTATATTTCTGTTAAATCTGATTGATTTATTATATTATTCAAGTCTATTTGTCTAGCTATCATCTGTCTGGTTATTTTATCCATTATTAAGAATACAATATTGAATATTACAATTATTATTGTAGAACTATTTCTCTCTTTAATTTCTCAATTTTTTCTTCATATATTTTGATGGTTTATTATTATGTAAGTAAATGTTTATAATTGCTATATCTTCTTGTTCTGTTAAATCTTGCATTAATATATCAATATAAAGTCCTTCTTTATCTCATTACTTTTTGATTTAAAGTCTATTTTTTCTGATATTAGTATTGTCTGATGTAAGTTATCCCCACTCTCTTCTGGTTATTATTTGCATGGAATATATTTTGTCATCCTTTCACTTTCAACTAGTGTGTGGTCTCTTACAGAGAGCCCAGAGTTGGATCGTGTTTTCCTTTTATTCATTCTGCCAATCTGCCTTTTAATTGGAGAGTTTAATCCATTTACATTTAAAGTGATTATTAATAAGGAGAGAGAAAAAAGGACACTGGCCCTTTAAATCCCTGGAATCCATTTCAGCCTGAGGAGGAAGGGTTTGCAGTAATGGGAGAGGAACAACATGCCATCTGCCTCTTTGTCTGCACCGCTGATATCATTAATCAGTGATCAGAGCACAGATCTCTGACATTTGGATGACAAGGTCCTTTGGCCCAACGGTGCAAACTGCTTCTGGAATGTGTACAAGGCTTCCTGCCACAGGCCTGGCAGGTGGGGGATGGGTTGCTGATACGGTGCTAAATACTGAAATTGATCAAAATTAACCAATTTATTATCCAAGCCACCCCTCAAAGTTGAAGGCATTCAGTAGACTCCAGAGTTCCAAAAGGTTTACATCAGTCAGTGAAAATGCTGTCTAGGCGAGAAGAGACACCTGGTGTGTCTCATTCCACCATCTTCCTAGAATCCTTCAATGCCTGGTATATTACATCCTCCTGGGGACTTACACGCACCAAAACCTGCTTCAATAAGTTGTAGGTATTACCCATAACCCAAACTATAATACATCTCCTAATTCTTAGTAACTCTGACAGTATATTCTATTTAATGAATTGCGAAGAGATAACATTGGAAATCTGGATTATGTTATACTTCTATTCCTTTAATGTTTTAAAAAAATTTAAATTTAATTTTATTATTTTATACAGCAGGTTCTTATTAGTCATCAGTTTTATACACATCAGCGTCTACATGTCAATTCCAACCACCCAATTCATCACACCACCACCCCCACTCCCCCACTGCTTTACCCCCTTGGTGTCCATGCATTTGTTCTCTACATCTGTGTCTCAATTTCTGCCCTGCAAACCGAATCATCTGTACCAGTCTTCTAGGTTCCACATATATGTGTTAATATACGATATTTGTTTTTCTCTTTCTGACTTACTTCACTCTGTATGACAGCCTCTAGATCCATCCACATCTCAACATATGACCCAATTTCATTCCTATTTATGGCTGAGTAATATTCCATTGTATATATGTACCACATCTTCTTTATCCATTCGTCTGCCGACGGGCATTTATGCTATTTCCATAACCTGGCTATTGTAAATAGTGCTGCAATGAACATTGGGGTGCATGCGTCTTTTTGAATTATGGTTTTCTCAGGGTATATATATATATTTTTTTCTTAGGTATAGAGGGATTGCTGGATCATATGGTATTTCTATTTTTACTTTTTTAAGGAACCTCCATCCTGTTCTCCATAGTGGCTGTATCAATTTACATTCCCACCAACAGTGCAAGAGGGTTCCCTTTTCTCCATGCCCTCTCCAGCATTTGTTGTTTGTAGATTTTCTGATGATGCCTATTCTAACTGGTGTGAGGTGATACCTCATTGGAGTTTTAATTTGCATTTCTCTAATAATTAGTAATGTTGAGCAGCTTTTCATGTGCTTCTTGGCCATCTGTATGAATTTTGGATGATCTGTCCATTGGTGTAAGTGAGGTGTTAAAGTCCCCACTCTTATTGTGTTACTGTCGATTCCCTCTTTTAGAGCTGTCAGCAGTTGCCTTATGTATTGAGGTGCTCCTATGTTGGGTGCATATGTATTTATAATTCTTATATATTCTTCTTGGATTTATCCCTTGATCATTATGTAGGGTCCTTCTTTGTCTGTTGTAATACTCTTTATGTTAAAGTCTATTTTGTCTGATATGAGAATTGCTACACCAGCTTTATTCTGATTTCCTTTTGCATGGAATATGTTTTTCCAATTCTGCTGAAAAATCAGCTGTTAACCTTATGGGAGTTCCCTTGTATGTTATTTGTCAGTTTTCGCTTGTTGCTTTCAACAACAAGGGAATTTTTCTTTGTCTTTAATTTTTGCTAATTTGATCATTATGTGTCTCGGCATGTTTCTCCTTGGGTTTATCCTGTATGGGACTCTCTGCCCTTCCCGTACTTGGGTGGCTATTTCCTTTCCCATGTTAGGGAAGTTTTCAGCTATAATCTCTTCAAATATTTTCTCTGGTCCTTTCTCTCTCTCTTCTTCTGGGA
>NW_020172492.1:1980476-1980734 GCF_003031525.2 Neophocaena asiaeorientalis asiaeorientalis
CTATTATATGATGTTGCTGTGTTTAATGTTGACCCAGAGGTCTCTTAGGCTGTCTTCATTTCTTTTCATTCTTTTTTCTTTATTCTGTTCTGCAGCAGTGAATTCCACCCTTCTGTCTTTCAGGTCACTTCTCTGTTCTTCTGCCTTAGTTATTCTGCTACTGATTCTGTCTAGTGTAGTTTTCATTTCAGTTATTGTATTGTTCATCTCTGTTTGTTTGTTCTTTAATTCTTCTAGGACTTTGTTAAATATTTCTTG
>NW_020172492.1:1981037-2070582 GCF_003031525.2 Neophocaena asiaeorientalis asiaeorientalis
AGCATTTGTTGTAGAGCTGGTTTGGTGGTGCTGAATTCTCTTAGCTTTTGCTTGTCTGTAAAGCTTTTGATTTCTCCATTGAATCTGAATGAGATCCTTGGCAGGTTGAATAATCTTGGTTGTAGGTTCTTCCCTTTCATCACTTTAAGTATATCATGCCACTCCCTTCTGGCTCGTAGAGCTTCTGCTGAAAAATCAGCTGTTAACCTTATGGGAGTTCCCTTGTATGTTATTTGTCAGTTTTCGCTTGTTGCTTTCAACAACAAGGGAATTTTTCTTTGTCTTTAATTTTTGCTAATTTGATCATTATGTGTCTCGGCATGTTTCTCCTTGGGTTTATCCTGTATGGGACTCTCTGCCCTTCCCGTACTTGGGTGGCTATTTCCTTTCCCATGTTAGGGAAGTTTTCAGCTATAATCTCTTCAAATATTTTCTCTGGTCCTTTCTCTCTCTCTTCTTCTGGGACCCCTATTATATGAATGTTGCTGTGTTTAATGTTGACCCAGAGGTCTCTTAGGCTGTCTTCATTTCTTTTCATTCTTTTTTCTTTATTCTGTTCTGCAGCAGTGAATTCCACCCTTCTGTCTTTCAGGTCACTTATCTGTTCTTCTGCCTTAGTTATTCTGCTACTGATTCCGTCTAGTGTAGTTTTCATTTCAGTTATTGTATTGTTCATCTCTGTTTGTTTGTTCTTTAATTCTTCTAGGACTTTGTTAAATATTTCTTGCATCTTCTCGATCTTTGCCTCCATTCTTTTTCCGAGGTCCTGGATCATCTTCACTATCATTATTCTGAATTTTTTTTTTCTGTAAGGTTGCCTATCTCTACTTCATTTAGTTGTTTTTCTGGGGTTTTATCTTCCTCCTTCATCTGGTACATAGCCCTCCGCCTTTTCTTCTTCTCTATCTTTCTGTGAATGTGGTTTTTGTTCCACAGGCTGCAGGACTGTAGTTCTTCTTCCTTCTGCTGTCTGCCCTCTGGTGGATGCGGCTATCTAAGAGGCTTGTGCAAGTTTCCTGATGGGAGGGACTGGTGGTGGGTAGAGCTGACTGTTGTTCTGGTGGGCAGAGCTCAGTAAAACTTTAATTGGCTTGACTTCTTATGGGTGGGGCTGGGTTCCCTCCCTGTTGTATGGCCTGAGGCAACCCAACACTGGAGCCTACCTGGGCTCTTTGGTGGGGCTAAAGGTGGACTCTGGGAGGACTCATGCCAAGGAGTACTTCCCGGAACTTCTGCTGCCAGTGTCCTTGTCCACACAGTGAGCCACAGCCACCCCTGCCTCTGCAGGAGACCCTCCAACACTAGCAAGTAGGTCTGGTTCAGTCTCCCCTGGGGTCACTGCTCCTTCCCCTGGGTCCCGATGCGCACACTACTTTGTGTGTGCCCTCCAAGATTGGAGTCTCTGTTTCCCCCAGTCCTGTCGAAGTCCTACAATCAAATCCCACTAGCCTTCAAAGTCTGATTCTCTAGGAATTCCTCCTCCTGTTGCCAGACCCCCAGGTTGGGAAGCCTGACATGGGGCTCAGAACCTTCACTCCAGTGGGTGGACTTCTGTGGTATAAGTGGTCTCTCCTGTGAGTCATCCACCCAGCAGTTATGGGATTTGATTTTACTGTGATTGCACCCCTCCTACCATCTTATTGTGGCTTCTCCTTTGTCTTTGGATGTGGGGTATCTTTTTTGGTGAGTTCCAGTGTCTTCCTGTTGATGACTGTCCAGCAGCTAGTTGTGATTCTGGTGTTCTCACAAGAGGGAGTGAGAGCATGTCCTTCTACTCTGCCACCTTGGTTCAGGGCCCTCCTTTGATTTTTATGCAAGAAATTTTTAGCATTTTAAGTTAAGCCAAAATTTAATCACTAGTATTATCCAATCAATGTAATTGTTTTGAATATGCTTAAAATTTGAAAACTAATTTCCTAATTGTTATGGTCATTTTTTTTAGAGTTTTGGTTTTCAGTTGAATTTTAATATACACAAAATACATTATTTTTATGTCAATATTTAGAGGCACAAATTCTATCAAATTGAAGTTTTGCTTTAAGAAGATATCATAATATTGGTGATAAACTCTTTCAGTTTGTGTTTGTCTGAATGTGCTTTTAGCAAGTCTGTAGTGGCAAAAATCTGGAAACAAAAGTATCTTCCAGAAACAGAGATATGTATAAATATACTGAAACACAATACTACCTTGAAAATGAATAAAACATAACAACATTCAAAAATATGAACAAATCTTTATAATGTAATATTGAGTGGAAAAATACATTTTTATAAAAATGATTTTCCTTATATTGAATTTAAAATAACAAATAATAAATAATATATATTTTAGTTATCCATATATTTTATGAAACTGTGTGTGTGTGTGTGTGTGTGTGTGTGTGTTGAGACATATATGTATATAAAACAAGGGCATGATAAACAAAAGATTAAGGACAATTAAAAAGTAATTATTTCATCAATGAAGGAAGGCAGATTGAGAAGAAGGGAGAGAAACACATTGGTAACTACAATTTAGTGAATTGATTGTTTTAATTTTCATGTTAGGTGGTGGGTTAATACCTACTTATATCATTATTAAAATAAAATTAAAGATTGTCATACTTGCACAAGATATAGTGTTGAGATAGAAGATTTAGAAATAGTTTAATTCTGTACATCTGAATTAAATAAGTGAACGTGCAAAACCCAGACATTACAGAAGAAGGACCCACAGGCTCTTGATTTTAAAAGTATATTAATTAAGACAATAATTTACCTGGGTCAGGACAAGCAAATGAGCAGAAGAGCCTAGATATAGATGGTACCCTCAGGAAGAATCATCCTATGAGTACTGGAGAAAATGTAACCCACATTACAGCCACAATGAGATTTTATAAACAACGTTGAAATTCCTAAGATGGAGAAAACCAAGTTATTGATGGGCGGAGGAAAAGGTAACTTCATGAATTGCTGTTCTATTGAACAACATCAAAAGCATGGAAAACATTTTGACGTATCTGGTGAGTGAATACTACTTAATGTGTACTTTCTTTAACCCAGAGATTATATTTCTAAACATACAGGCATTTAAAATTGGGTCCCAATCGCTGGGACTGTGGGAGAACCCTCCAAACAATTTCCAGGCATAAATACACACACACACATTTCTAAATTCAACTTTGCTATATACTCAGTTATCAGTTCTTTTGGTCCAATAGAAGGACAACACTATTCTCTCTATGACCACCTGCTAGGTTTTTTCCCCTCTTAAACTCACTCTTGACCCTTCAACAATAGCCATCTTCCCCTTTAGAAAAGAAAAACACTCATCATCCACCTGGAATCTTACCATTGTGCACTGCCAAGCACCAAACAAAGTGACTATGGAAAGGTTGATTTCAGAGAAGTTTTCTTTAATGTTCACTCAGGGAACCAGAAAACTCCCTTACAGCTTTTCTATCTATCCTTGTGAATAGCAAAAGTAATAATTCTTAATAAAGCTAATTTTAAATATATATATATATATATTTATATGCCAATCTCTGGATGAAATGTACAGATTCAGATTCTGAGATCCTTCAGAATCAGTGTGCATAGTACCATTATATGTTTATCTCGATTTATCACCCATTTATTGAGTTTACCCCAGGTTATGCTGTTGTATTAAACAACTACCAAGTTTCAGCTGCTTTTAACACTATGGATTTCTTTATCTTTCTCTCCATCTACCTGGTGAGTGGTTTGCTACAGGACAGCTACATGCCACATACCTCTTCAGCCTGGATCCAGATTGAAGAAACCCGGTACTGGGGACATGTCATTCCTGCGCCAGAGAGAAAAAATAAGAGTGTGAAACTTTTCAATGACTCTTACAGCTTCTTTTGGGAACTGGCTCCCCTTGTACTACTGATTCATCATCTGTCTGAGGATATTCACAACCAACCCAAATGTCAATGGCAGAGGGAAGCACAGCAACCCACGTATCAGAAGGCAGGAATATATAATCTTTTATGGAAACAGCAGTGAATAATTGGGAAAATAGTACATGCTACCACACTTATTTTATCTTTAAGCTGTTCAACAATTCTTACCACTATTAACAAACTACAAAATTATGTGCTAGCTGCAGGACTAATTAATCATTAGCATTATATACTTTATCTTCTATGAAATATGTAGAAAAATTCTGAACCTGAGATCCTATTTTTATTGAGATACTGATTGGTATTCCCAAAAGCTAAAAAAAAGATATTAACAGATACCTACACATTTACTGAAGAAAACCACACCTTATGCACGTTGCTTTATTGAACAACTTTATCTTTGTATCACACTGCCTTATTACAAATGAAGCGAAACAACATACTGATTTATAATTTGATTTTATAATTTATTATAAAAATGGATACATTGTATTATATTTGCATGTTAATTACTTCTCTGATGTCCCCCTAAAAATCTCTTTTCCCCTATGGCTTCCCTAAGAATCCCTCACACTACAGGCCATATCTGCACTCTCACCTACATAAACTGAACCACGGTAAGGTCTACCTCATTTAATCATCCATTACTTATGCCATGTTATTTGTCTGGTATTCTATTAGTAATAAGCCTGTATAACTGTTGTTCTTATAGGCATGGATACACAATCATTCTTTCTCCCACTCTCTATCACTCTGTAGTTTTAAGAGAACACTTCTCACTATTTCCCCAGGGAGCTTATAACAGTTTCTTCTTTGCTGATCCAAATGCATAATATCTTAGTTTAGGCTCCCCAGAATTGGACTCTGAGACAAGGATTCTATTGAAAGCAGTTTGTGTTTGTAGGAAAGAATCACCAATAGGGGAGTATGGAAGAAATCCAGGTTAGGTAAACATTCAATAAGGATATGTATATGTGTGTGTGTGTGTGTATATATATATATATATATATATATATATATATATATATATATACATTTAGACAGTTTCTATAGGAGGTGACTGGAATTTAATCCTGATGAAATCTTATCAAAGACCACTAGAACCACCTGTAATTGGACAAAATGACATTTAAGCGGCTCCATCCCATACAGGAGGGAACTTGAGAGGAAACAAGGAGAATTGTTCAAGAAGAGAGAAGGAAAGTCTATTTTGCAAGGTTTGGGTTCCAGAGAAGAGCCCTGACGAGAGTTTAAGAGAAGCAGGGATCAGTTCAGGATTGTTTGCTGTTTCTGCGGCAGGATTGGGAGAAGCAGGGATTAAGTAGAGACTGCAGATATAGAACAAGGGATGTTGGTGCATCACTGGTTGGAAGCAAGTAGTCACTTCAAGAGGTCGTTTTTTCAATAAATGCTGGAGAGGGTGTGGAGAAAAGGGAACCCTCCTGCACTGTTGGTGGGAATGTAAATTGATACAGCCACTGTGGAGAACAGTATGGAGGTTCCTTAAAAAGCTAAAAATAGAGGTACCATATGACCCAGCAATCCCACTACTGGGCATATACCCTGAGAAAACCATAATTCAAAAAGAAACATGTACCACAATGTTCATTGCAGCACTATTTACAATAGCCAGGACATGGAAGCAACCTAAATGTCCATCGACAGATGAATGGATAAAGATGTGGCACAGATATACAATGGAATATTACTCAGCCAAAAAAAGGAATGAAACTGAGTTATTTGTAATGAGGTGGATGGACCTAGAGTGTGTCATACAGAGTGAAGTAAGTCAGAGAGAGAAAAACAAATACTCTATGCTAAAACATATATATGGAATCTAAATAAACGGTACTAATGAACCTAGTGGCAGGGCAAGGATAAAGATGCAGATGTAGAGAATGGACTTGAGGACACAGAGGGGGAAGGGGACACTGGGACGAAGTGAGAGAGTAGCAATGACATATATATATACTACCAAATGTAAAATGGATAGCTAGTGGGAAACTGCTACATAGCACAGGAAGATCAGCTCAATGCTTTGTGATGACCTAGAGGGGTGGGATAGGGAGGGTGGAAGGGAATCTCAAGAGGGAGGGGATATGGGGATATATGTATACATAAAGCTGATTCGCTTTGTTGTACCATAGAAACTAATACAACATTGTAAAGCAATTATAGTCTAATAAAAGTATTAAATTTTTTAAAAAAGAGGTCCTTTTTTCATCTCAGAGAGGTTTTTCCCTCTTTAAATTTAGTGGAGAAACTCTGAGAAATAGTGTAACACACTTCTCAGAATTACTTTCTCTAAGAGGGTTATGAGCTGGAGTTACAGACCAACTCCCTTGAGCTATTAGTTGAAGGGTGGTGGAGTAATAATACCTGTATGTCCTTCAACTATCCATCCTTATTTTCACATTTAAAAAGGCTTCAGGCTTAAAAATGTGGATACTGGCAATTTAAAGTCTGTAAGATCACACTGAAGATGTCAGTGAAATACTGAAAGCATGTGTGTGGTGTGCATATATACATGTGTGTGTTGAGACTATATATTGGTACAATGGGTTGGAAAGTTGTCAAGTTCAAAATTGAATATATGTGTACTCAGTGATCCATCAATTCTAATCCTAGTTATAGGGATCAAGAAATGCATACATGCATATGTGTCCAAATGAATGTTCAAAAATATGCATAACAGCATGATTTCAATATCATGAGTTGAAAACAAGCATAGAGTTGATTTCAACATATACTGGTATAAACACATATGGGAACACTATACTGCAATGCAAATAAATGAACCACTGAAACACCCAACAACATGTATGAATCTTACAAAGAAAATATTGTGTAAAAACAGCCAGACAAAAAATAGCACATACTGAATGATTTTATTACTATAAAATTCAAAAACAGGCATAAATTATCAACAAGAATGAAACTCAGGATTGGGGGAGTAGGTAGTGATCAGAAGGAGACATGAGGTAGAGAATTTATGGGGTGTTTTTCATCTTCTATTTCTAGACCTGGTTGTGCTCACTTGGTGATAATTTATCAAGCTATGCATTGTGGTTTGGACACATTTCTGTACAAATATTATACATATATAATGTATATATATATATATATATATATATATATATATATATATATACACACACACATATATATATATATATTTTATATATACATAAAATTTTCTCCAATATTGGTACACCTTCTTCATTTGAGTGCATCTCATTTAAAGTCCATAAAGACTGTGAATTTATTTTTTTCCTTTTCTAAACTTTCCAGTAACAGGCTGCAATCAAAAGGAAGTATGCCTGCTGTGTGAAGCAAACTATTCCCTCCAAATATTTGTATCAAGGTCTCAAATAGCAGGAGAGGGTATTTATTTGCACTCAAACTATTCTCCAACTTAACCTTCATCCATATTCATGCTAATTTTGAATTCTATGTACTTAACTTCTCTCTTGAAATCTTTACTGTTTCTGAACTTGAATGGGGAGGATTTTCTTTTAGGCCAAGTCAGTCTCATTGTAGCATGCCAGTAATTCTTCCAAATTATCTTCAACCTCCTCTGGGGACACTGGGTTCTTGCTGGTAGGCCTGCAATGAACACAACTCCTTTCTCTGGTATTGGCTTATCGTAGGCCATGCTCCCTACCTTCATTTGTGTCAGATCCCCAATGTATCACTGAACACATACCTGCTTAAAAGGAAAATGTGCTTTCCTTGCTAGAATTAAACCTTTTTATCTTTCGATGAAAATGGGCATAAGGTTAAATCACTGCCAGTGTGTTATAAGCAACAGATTTATGTGCGCTCTCAGGAAAGCACCTTTTACGAGGGTAGAATTGAGACTCCTCTTTCTCCAGCTGACTGGAGTATATATTGGGTTGGCCAAAAAGTTCGTTTGGGTTTTTCCATAACATCTTATGGGAAAATGCAAACGAATACCAACTCAGTACATAACAGAGGGAACTACACCGGCCATAGTTAAGGACACCGCAGGCTGCAGATAAAAGGATGACTTAACAAGGTCCCCATGCCAGGCATGGACTCCCCACTCTAGTATTTTCTTTCAAGAGAGAATAAACTCTTTCAAGGTTAAAAAATGCTAGCCAAATATCTGTTACCCATAACTGAAGGCATTCTGTAATTTATACACTTCTGAATGACTGTTGGTTCCTAGACTTTCTATATTACTAGCAATTAATAGGATTATCTGGGTTTATATCATGATAAAAATGTAATTAATTTTGGTACAAAGTTAAAATAGGGAACAAACTATATGAAGAGAAGAAAAAAATATAATAAATCATCTAACAATTTTTTCTCCTTACTCTTTGTTGATCAAATTCTCTAACTTCTTTTCAGGTTTAAATCACATATTACTGAATCCATTATTCTCATTGAATATCCCTAACATTTGTACTTTTGTCTGAATATCAGCAGCAATTTTTGATTCATCCAATTATATTCTAAATGTTTCTATTTAATATTATCAATTAAATTGTAAACAACTTAATGATATGAATTTTTTACTATTTTTAAGTATCCCTACAGTCATATGCATAAGTGTTCCATTAAAAAAAAAAACAGGGACTGTATTTTTCAACTGAAATTTAGACATGGAAAATCTTACCATAAAAATCAAGAAATTTGTACAATACAGCTATTTCTATGTTGAATTGCTCTAAAAGGGAATATTTTAAATTGAGACACTTCAGGAAGACACAAACATAGAACACATCTACACAAACACACAATACGGTAATTTGTTAAGAATGACTGAACTTCTCTTTGTTGTTGAAGGAATTGATTACAATGTATTAAATATCCTTATGTACAACAGTGTAAAGAATCTGTGATGGGAGTGATGTAGGACTCTAGTTCTTCAGCAAAGGAATGTCAAAGACATTTAACCAGTGTGAAAATGCAAGTTTCTGCGTCCTTGACTAGTTTAACTTCTGTCTACATTGTTTTTGTTCAACACAATTTTCCAGTTCTGAAACCCTTAGTTGTGTGCTGTGCTTTATAGCTTTGTTTTCTGAGTTCTTCAAAATACAGTTTGAGTGGGCTTCCCTGGTGGCGCAGTGGTTGGGAGTCCACCTGCCGATGCAGGGGACATGGGTTCGGGCCCCGGTCCGGGAGGATCCCACGTGCCACGGAGCGGCTGGGCCCATGAGCCATGGCCGCTGAGCCTGCGCGTCCGGAGCCCGTGCTCCGCGACGGGAGAGGCCACAGCAGTGAGAGGCCCGCGTATTGCAACAAAACAAAACAAAACAAAACAAAAAACAACAACAACAAAGTACAGTTTGAGTAACAGATCTTTATCATGTGATTTAGTCAGAATCCTACGCTTCCGATATGTGATGCCAAATATTGTCTATGGCTGTGTGATGAGTCTCACAAAATCAAATCTTCCAAATCTGTGTTACTTTGATCCTTCATTAAGGGAGCTGCATTTTCTCTATGGAGTCACTGTCCTCTTTATTATATGTTGTAGGTATGGAGGTTCAAAACCTTTTAAAATGGAGAGTAAACAAAAAACAGACTTTTCCAGGCTGAGGAATTCCTGTGCCACACCATGCCTCCTAGAAGCAGTGGCTCAGGAATAGCTCAGGTCTTGTTCACATACTGCATGCCTGTAATTGTATGTATCATATTGTGTGTGTTATCTCAATTAAAGGCCTGTGGACTCTGACCTAGATGAGTGGAATCATAAATCAAAGGCCATTAAAATGACTTAAAATTTACTTTCTGTTTATCTGAAAAAGATAAATCCAGCTTGCTCATTGTGGTTTTGGGGTATTATCTACTTTGATGACAAGTTTAACACGATTCTGATTTACTTTCTCCAACTTTGACTTATTCAATTTTAATGCCAATAATGGATGTAGAAAAATTTTGTAAGTGTTAACTCCTGACAATATTTTCTCATCATAATAAAACTTATTTAGTAGTAAAACTATAGCACATAATATATGAGCCTATCATTTTACTGCTAAAAGCTATATTATATAATTTGTAACTATGATAAGAATGATTATATTTCGTACCATGTCTTATAGCTCAATGAGTATATTATTTTAACATTGATCTGCAAAACAAAAAAATAACCAGCAGCTTTCTGCATAGTTATATGACTAAAAATAACAGTCTTGGAAGAATCATATTATAATTTAGGCACACAACTCATATATTATAAAACATTATCACATAAGGTTCTGAGTACTAGAAATCCAGTTGGTTTCAACTGAAAAACACTATGTGAGATATATTTTAATATTGTCTACATAAGTTGTCTTATTCAAGGAAGACAATATTTGCTCAAATAAAATCTATCCTTGTTTTTAAACAAAAATGCAATCCCACTTAGCATAAAACAAACAAAAAAAAGAAGGAATAATATCTAAGTTCTAATTTATGAATATCTAATGTTCTCACAAAAGTAAGAATTTAAAACCTGTCTTAAATCTTTATTACAATATCAATATTAATTAAGAAAACTGCTGACATTTCATTCAAACCTCACGATAATGAAGTAATAAATGGACCCTCATTAGACGCTCTCGTGAGAATTTTACACATTTCTGCTTTTTGAGAAGCTGTGGTAGCCCTTTGTTCTAGAGCTGCCACTTCTCTCTGATTTCAAGGACAAGTGAAAGTATTCAACGTGTAGAAATCTCTGAGGGGCTTAGTGATTTCCAGCAGTGACTTGTCAGGATAATTACTAAACTTGTCTGTTTGTGCACACTCACCCCTAAACACAGTGCCTCACAAAGAATATAATTTTATTTCTCGCTAATGGAGCCAATCACTGTGGATGGGCAGTCTCTGTGAACAAAGATCCAGGGACCCAGGCTACCAGAGCAGCTCAGCCTTACACACGTACAAGGAAGATCGTTTCCATCACAGCCAGATGCATCCAGGGAGACAAAAATGGAAGAGTATGTGCCATGCAAATGTTGTTTTTAAAACATAGTTTAGATGTCACTGAGCTCACTTCTCTTCATGTCCCCATGGTGGGCAAATACTCCCATGGCCAATCTAAGAGCAAGAGAAGCTGGGGAATGAAGTCTCAATGAAGTCTCAAGTTGAGAAGCTGTTCACCAAGGAGAGCACAGCAAAGAGCTGGGAGTTGGGGGGACAGCTATAAAGCGGGCCACAGAGAACAAATATTCTCCCCCCAAAGTAATGACAAACTAAGGGCATGGGAAATACATCCTATACTATGATGCACAGTTAAATAAGGATATCTGATATTTTTTAAATGATGAAGTCTTAAGACCAAGTTTTATTTGGTAATAATAGCTTTCAGTTGCTTTTCTGCAGAAATTCTGTTCAAAAAAAAAGTTGTATTTAAATATAAATATGCTCTAAAACATCTAATAATCTAATGCTTCTTTTAAGATACACATTTTTATTTAATATAAAACTGTAGTTTGTTTTTTCCTATTTGAATTATATATTTTAATGTGTGTGTGTTTACATTCATATACTTAAGTATTAATTTAAAAAATAAGCTCTATTTAAATGAATAATATCATAATATATACCAGAAATTTGGGAGTTTAGAGAAATTTAAGTTTAGAGAAAGTTGAGTGTCAAGAAGCGAAGATAACTATATCAGAAAAAATGGGTTATATTTTGCTGTAATAAGTACTAACCCCAAATCTGTGTTGTAAAACAGTAACAGTTTGTTTCTGGCTCATGCCGCATACATAGCTCACCAGGTGGATAGTCATGTTGTCCTTTCTCCTGTAACTAGACTCTGGGAGCAACTCCTTCCAGAAATACAGCCAATAATTATGGAGGAAGGAAAGTGAGAACACGGCCAATCCTGCACTAGCTCCCCACTCTTCAAGATCCTGCCAGAAGTGCCCAAGGGCGCCTCCAATTTCATGTCACTGGGTAAAGTAAATCACTTTGCCAAACTTAACATACAGGGACTTGGGAAATGCAATCCTACCTTATGCCTAGAACAAAGGAAAATGAAAGACCTGTATGTAGTATAAATGCCTACGACCATCTCACTTTCAGTTAATCAACTACCTTTTCCCATTAAAAATAACACCCATGCCTTCATAGCAGAAGAAACAAAAATCCTTACAGTGATAACATCAAGCTAAATATTATGGATTTCTGTATAACTAGAGAAAAAGAAACACTGCAACAACACTAGAAACTGCCGTTTGAAGTGGAGGAGGAAGATGGGAAACACAACAGAATGGTCCTGAAATCCTACTGGAGAGATACTGAGTGGGCATCTTACACTAGGAATAGAAAATACTTCTTGAGTAGATTCTAATTTTGTCCACTGAGAGAGAAACATGGTCCATTTATCTGTAGATTTTTCCCACCCTCTACATGTTTTATCTTTCTTCATTATCACTTTTGCCATATAGTAGTTAGACACTGGAAAATTTGCCTTCCTTAGGGGCTGAGCAACTTTCTGAGTTTGTTTTCTGCCTGTAGGTAATTGGTGACTCCAAGGCCATTTTAAGGGAGGAAGGAAGGAAGGAAGGGAGGAAGGAAGGAAAGAAGGAAGGAAGGAAGGAAGGAAGGAAGGAAGGAAGGAAGGAAGGAAGGAAGGAAAGAGAAAGAAGAAACATGAACAGGACTGGAGGCGAAAGGGGTGGGAAGAGAGGAAAGGAAAGAAAAAAAGGAGAGGAGTGAAGGGGGGAGAAGAGAGGAACATAGGAGGGGAGGGGAATTTTAGTAAAAGAGCAGAAAAGTATTCATACAAAGAATGTAAACCCCTAAGAGAAGTGTAGGTTGCTTTTTATAGTATAAGGAGAATATGAATGTTTCAGATCAATGTTTGAAGAGAGAGCGTCTGAGAATTTTCTAAAAATTTCAAATAATAGCAAATGGTAGATACAAGAAATCCTATGAAGTTAAGATAGAATAAAATTTAAACACACAAAAAAATTCAGTAGTTCTTTTTAAAATTTCTGTATTAGCATGTAAGTAAATAAATGTTAAAAGCAATAATTGTTCAAAAGAATTCATTTAGAATTGAAATATCAATCCTTTCAGAAAGTTTTTTGATTGTTAAGAGCATCTGTTTCTGTGAACACTTATTCTCTGCGTTATAGACAATTGTACATATGCTTTGATGTGTTTTAATCTTCTATCTATATTTCAAATACCTGGCTTATTGTTTACTGGAAATTTTTTTAAAAATACACCTCTTAAGTTGACTTTCAGCACCAGTAATTAATTTTGCTTAATCATCCCTGAAACTTAATTGAAAACTCTGTAAAAAATAAGTCAGTGATGGATAATATTTTACTTTATAAGTGTTGGGGTAAACATCAATTGATTATAGAAAAAATCCTGGAAATAACGTGATTTAAATACAACAAATCAAATAATGCTTATTTGCATGCAAATACTTTCTTGTTTTTTATACTAAAGTTTATATGTAACATAGAAAAGAGGCTTCAAGAGGGCAGAAGAGTAAGACGTAGAGATCACCTTCCTCCCCAAAAATACAACAGAAATACATCTACATGTGGAACAACTCCTACAGAACACCTACTACACGCTGGCAGAAGACCTCAGACCTCCCAAAAGGCAAGAAACTCCCCACGTACCCGGGTAGGGCAAAAGAAAAAAGAATAAACAGAGATGAAAGGATAGAGACGGGACCTGCACCAGTGGAGGGAGCCGTGAAGGAGGAAAGGTTTCCACACACTAGGAAGCCCCTTTGCGGGCGGAGACTGCTGGTGGTGGAAGGGGGAGCTTCGGCGCCGCGGAGGAGAGCGCAACCACAGGGGTGCGGAGGGCAAAGCAGAGAGATCCCCGCACAGAGGATCGGTGCCGACCAGCACTCACTAGCCTGAGAGGCTTATCTATTCACCCACCGGGGTGGGAGGGGCTGGGAGCTGACGCTCGGGCTTCGAAGGTCGATCCCAGAGCGAGGACTGGGGTTGGCGGCATGAACACAGCCTAAAGGGGGTGAGTGCACCACAGCTAGCCAGGAGGGAGTCTGGGAAAAAGTCTGGACCTGCCAAAGAGGCAAGAGACTTTTCTTCCCTCTTTGTTTCCTGGTGCATGAGGAGAGGGGATTCAGAGCGCCTCTTAAAGGAGCTCCAGAGATGGGCGCCAGCCGCGGCTAAAAGTGCATACCGCAGAGACGGGCTTGAGACGCTAAGGCTGCTGCTGCTGCCACCAAGAAGCCTGTATGCGAGCACAGGGCACTATCCACACCCCCCTTCCGGGGGGCCTGTGCAGCCCGCCACTGCCAGGGTCCCAGGATCCAGGGACAACTTCCCGGGAGAACGCACGGCGTGCCTCAGGCTGGTGCAATGTCATGCCTGCCCCTGCCACCCACATCCTTAGCCCTCCCTCCCCACGACCGGAGTGAGCCAGAGCCCCCGAGTCAGCTGCTCCTTTAACTCTGTCCTGTCTGAGCGAGGAAAAGACGCCCTCAGGCAACCTACATGCAGAGGCGGGGCCAAATCCAGAGCTGAACCCCAGGAACTGTGAGAACAAAGAAGAGAAAGGGAAATTTCTCCCAGCAGCCTCAGGAGCAGCAGATTAAATCTCTACAATCAACTTGATGTACCTGCATCTGTGGAATACATGAATAGACAACGAATCATCCCAAACTGAGGAGGTGGACTTTGGGAGCAACGATATATATATATTTTGTTCCCTTCTTCTCTTTTTGTGAGTGTGCATATGTATGCTTCTGTGTGTGATTTTGTCTGTATAGATTTGCTTTTACCATTTGTCTTAGGGTTCTGTCTATCCTTTGTTTTTTTTTCTTCTTTTTTTTAGTATAGTTTTTAGCACTTGTTTCTTGCTTTGGTTGCTGTCCTCTTTCTTCCTTTCTTTTTTTTTTTATTACTTTTTAAATTATTTTTAATATTTATTTTGTATTTTAATTATTTTATTTTATTTATTTTATCTTTTTCATTCTTTCCTTCTTTTTTTCTGCCTTTAATTCTGAGCTGTGTGGATGACAGGCTCTTAGTGCTCCAGCCAGGCATCAGGGCTGTGCCTTCGAGGTGGGAGAGCCAAGTTTAGGACATTGCTTCACCAGGAACCTTCCAGCTCCACCTAATATCAAACAATGAAAATCTCCCGGAGATCTCCATCTCAACGCCAAGACACAGCTCCTCTCAATGACCAGCAAGCTACAGTGCTGGATATCCTATGCCAAACAACGATCAAGACAGGAACACAGCCCCAATCATTAGCAGAAAGGCTGCCTAAAATCATAATAAAGTCACAGAAACCCCAAGACACACCACCAGATGTGGACCTGCCCACCAGAAAGACAAGATCTAGCCTCATCCACCACAACACAGGCATTAGTCTCCTCTACCAGGAAGCCTACACAACCCACTGAACCAACCTTAGCCCCTGGAGGCAGACACCAAAAACAATGGGAACTATGAACCTGCAGCCTTCAAAAAGGAGACCGCAAACACAGTTAAGATAAGCAAAATGAGAAGACAGAGAAACACAGAGCAGATGAAGAAGCAAGGTAAAAACCCACCAGACCTAACAAACGAAGAGGAAAATGGCCGTCTACCTGAAAAAGAATTCAGAATAATGATAGTAAAGATGATCCAAACCTTGGAAATAGAATGGAGAAAATACAAGAAACGTTTAAAAAGGACCTAGAAGAACTAAAGAGCAAACAAACAGTGACGAACAACACAATACATGAAATTCAAAATTCTCTAGAAGGGACAAATAGCAGATGAACTGAGGGAGAAGACTGGATATGTGACCTGGAAGATAAAATAGTGTAACTAACTACTGCAGAGCAGAGTAGAGAAAAAAGAATGAAAAGAATTGAGGACAGTCTCAGAGACTTCAGGAACAACATTAAATGCACCAACATTCGAATTATAGGGGTCCCAGAAGAGGAAGAGAAAAGAAAGGGACTGAGAAAATATTTGAAGAGATTAGAGTTGAGAACTTCCCTAATATGGAAAAGGAAAGAGTTAATAAAGTACAGGAAGCAAAGGAGTCCCATACAGGATAAATACAAGGAGAAACACGCCAAGACACATATTAATCAAACTAACAAAAATTAAATACAAAGAAAAACTATTAAAAGCAGCGAGGGAAAAACAACAAATAACACACAAGGGAATCCCCATAAGGTTAACAGCTGCTCTTTCAGGAGAAACACTGCAAGCCAGAAGGGAGGGGCAGGACATATTTAAAGTGATGAAAGGGAAAAACCTACAACCAAGATTACCTAGCAAGGATCTCATTCAGATTTGATGGAGAAATTAAAACCTTTACAGACAAGCAAAAGCTAAGAGAATTCAGCACCACAAAACCAGCTATACAACAAATGCTAAAGAAACTTCTCTAGGCAGGATGTACAAGAAAAGGAAAAGACCTACAAAAACAAACCCAAAACAGTTAAGAAAATGATAATAGGAACATACATAGCAATAATTACCTTAAATGTAAATGGATTAAATGCTCCAACCAAAAGACATAGACTGTTTGAATGGATACAAATACAAGACCTGTATATATGGTGTCTACAAGAGACCCATTCAGACCTAGGGACACATACAGACTGAAAGTGAGGGGATGGGAAAAGATATTCCATGCAAATGGAAATCAAAAGAAAGCTGGAGTAGCAATACTCAGATCAGACAAAATACATTTTAAAATGAAGTCTATTACAAGAGACAAACAAGGGCACTACGTAATGATCAAGGGATCAATCCTAGAGGAAGATATAACAACTGTAAATATTTATGCACCCAACATAGGAGCACCTCAATACAAAAGGCAAATGCTAACAGCTATAAAAGGGGAAATTGACAGCAATACAATAATAGTAGGGGCCTTTAACACCCCACATTCACCAATGGACAGATCATCCAAAATGAAAATAAATAAGGAAACACAGGCTTTGAAATGACACATTAAACAAGATGGACTTAATTGATACTTATAGGATATTCCATCCAAAAACAAGCAAACACACTTTCTTCTGAAGTGCTCATGGAATATTCTTCAGGAGAGATCCTATGTTGGCTTCCAAATCAAGCCTAGGTAAATTTAAGAAAACTGAAATCGTATCAAGTATCTTTTCCAACCACAATGCTATGAGACTAGATATCAATTAGAGGAAAAGAGCTGTAAAAAATACAAACTCATGGAGGCTAAACAATACACTACTTAATAACAAAGTGATCACTGAAGAAATCAAAGAGGAAATCAAAAAATACCTAGCAACAAATGACAATGGAGACACGACGACCCAAAACCTATGTGATACAGCAAAAGCAGTTCTAAGAGGAAAGTTTATAGCAATAAAATCCTACCTTAAGAAACAGGAAACATCTCGAATAAACAACCTAACCTTGCACATAAAGTAATTAGAGAAAGAAGAACAAAAAAACCCCAAAGTTAGCAGAAGGAAAGAAATCATAAAAATCAGATCAGAAATAAAGGAAAAAGAAATGAAGGAAATGATAGCAAAGAACAATAAAACTAAAAGCTGGTTCTTTGAGAAGATAAACCAAATTGATAAACCATCAGCCAGACTCATCAAGAAAAGCAGGGAGAAAACTCAAATCAATAGAATTAGAAATGAAAAAGGAGAAGTAACAAGTGACACTGCAGAAATACAAAGGATCATGAGAGATTACTACAAGCAGCTCTATGCGAATAAAATGGACAATCTAGAAGGAAGGGACAAATTTTTACAAATTCACAACTTTCTGGCACTGAACCAGGAAGAAACAGAAAATAGGAACAGACCAATCACAAGCACTGAAAATGAAACTGTGATTAAAAATCTTCCAACAAACAAAAGTCCAGGACCAGACAGCTTCACAGGCGAATTCTATCAAACATTTAGAGAAAAGCTAACACCTATCCTTCTCAAATTCTTCCAAAATATAGCAGAGGGAGGAACAGTCCCAGACTCATTCTACGAGACCATGACCACCCTGATACCAAAACCAGACAAAGATGTCACAAAGAAAGAAAACTACAGGCCAATATCACTGATGAATATAGATGCAAAAATCCTCAACAAAATACTAGCAAACAGAATCCAACAGCACATTAAAAGCATCATACACCATGAACAAGTGGGGTTAATCCCAGGAATGCAAGGATTCTTCAATATACGCAAATCAATCAATGTGATACACCATATTAACAAATTGAAGGAGAAAAACCATATGATCTTCTCAATAGAGGCAGAGAAAAACTTTGATAAAATTCAACACCCATTTATGATAAACACCCTCCATAAAGTAGGCATAGAGGGAACTTACCTCAACATTATTAAGGACATATATGACAAACCCACAGACAATACCGTCCTCAATGGTTAAAAACTGATAGCATTTCCACTAAGATCAGAAACAAGACAAGGCTGCCCACTCCCACCACTATTATTCAACATAGTTTTGGAAGTTTTAGCCACAGCAATCAGAGAAGAAAAAGAAATAAAAAGAATCCAAATTGGAAAAGAGGAAGTAAAGCTGTCACTCTTTGCAGATGACATGGTTCTATACATAGAGAATCCTATAGATGCTACCAGAAAACTACTAGAGCTAATCAATGAATTTGGTACAGTAGCAACAAAATTAATGCACAGAAATCTCTTGCATTCCTAAACACTAATGATGAAAAATTTGAAACTGAAATTAAGAAAACACTCCCATTTACCATTGCCACAAAAAATAAAATACCTAGGTATAAACCTACCTAAGGAGACAAAAGACCTGTATGCAGAAAATTATAAACCACTGATAAAAGAAATTAAAGATGATACAAATAGATGGAGAGGTATACCACGTTCTTCGATTGGAAGAATCAACATTGTGAAAATGACTCTACAACCCAAAGCAATCTACAGGTTCAATGCACTACTGGGCATATTCCCTGAGAAAAGCATAATTCAAAGAGAGTCATGTACCAAAACGTTCATTGCAGCTCTATTTACAATAGCCAGGACATGGAAGCAAGTGTCCATCAAGAGATGAATGGATAAAGAAGGTGTGGCACATATATACGATGGAATTAGTTAGCCATAAAAAGAAATGAAAGTTAGTTATTTGTAGTGAGGTGGATAGACCTAGTGTCTGTTACACAGAGTGAAGTAAGTCAGAAAGAGAAAAAGAAATACCGTATGCTAACACATATACATGGAATTTAAGAAAAAAGTCATGAATAGCCTAGGGACAAGAGGGGAATAAAGACGCAGACCTACTAGAGAATGGACTTGAGGACACGGGGAGGGGGAAGGGTAAGCTGGGACGAAGTGAGAGAGTGGCATGGACATATATACACTACCAAATGTAAAACCAATAGCTAGTGGGAAGCAGCCGCATAGCACAGGGAGATCAGCTTGGAGCTTTGTGACCACCTGGAGGGGTTGGATAGGGAGGGACGGAGACACACGAGGGAAGAGATATGGGGATATATGTATATGTATTACTGATTCACTTTGTTATAAAGCAGAAACTAACACACCATTGTAAAGCAATTATACTCCAATGAAGATCTCAAATAATAAAAACATAAAGTGTATATGTAACATAAAGATGAACACTGAAGACAAAACAAATATCAAATAACATTTTCTAACATTTCTTTTATGATTTTTACCTCTCTAAAGTTAATATATTTCCTTTTGATATAAAGACGATATGGGCTTTATTTCTGTGTATATATTTTAAATTGGCTCATATTTGTACACTTGTAATTTAAGTGATATCATCTATATCATTAAAAAAGTCTTTCAGAACTTTCAGTTATTCCTGTAAATGATATAATAATAGTAAAAAGCAACTGGACAGCTACATGTAAAATAATGAAATTAGAACATTTTCTGACACCATTACAAAAATAAACATAAAATGGATTAAATACCTAAACACAAGACTTGAAACTATAAAACTCCTACAAGAGAACATAGGCAGAACACTTTTTGTCATAAATTTTAGCAATATTTTTTGAAACTGTCTCTTAAGGCAAAAAACAAAAGAAATGCAAACATAAACAAATGGGACTAATTAAACTTAAAATCTTCTGCACAACAAAGGAAACAATTGAGAAAATGAAAAGATAACTTATGGAATGGGAGAAAATATTTGTAGATTATATAATATGACCAATAAGGGGCTACTACCCAAAATATATAAACAGCTCATACAACTCAACATCAAAAAGATACAAGTAACCTGATTAAAAAATGGGCAGAGGACATGAGTAGACATTTTTTTTCCAAAATGCAGATGGCTAACCGGCATATGAAAAGATGCTCAACATCGCTAATCATCAGGCAAATGCAAATCAAAACCACAGTAAGATATAACCTCATGCCTGTCAGAATGGCTGTCATCAAAAAGTCAACAAATAACAAGTGTTGGTGAGGATGTGGAGAAAAGGGAACCCTAGTGTACTGTTGGTGGGATTGAAAATTGGTGCAGCCACTATGGAAAAAAACATGGAGGTTCCTCAAAAAAACTGAAAAGAGAACTAACGTATGACCCAGCAATTCCACTCCTGGGTGTATCTCTGAAGAAAATGAAAAAACTAGTTCAAAAGATACATGAACCCCAATGTTCAAAGCAACATTATTTATAATAGCCAAGATATGGAAGAGACTTATGTGTCTATCAACAGGTGAATGGATAAAGAAGATGTGGTATCTATATATACTCACCCATAAGAAAAGAATGAAATTCTGCCATTTGCAACAACGTGTATGGACGTAGAGGGTATTATGCTAAGTGAAATAAGTCAGACGGAGAGAGACAAATACTGCATGATATCCCTTATATGTGGAATCTAAAAAAAGAAAAAATGATGAATGTATATAACAAAGTAGAAACAGACTCACAGATATAGAAAACAAACTAGTGTTTACCAGTGGGGGTAGGAAAGCAGGGAGGGACAAGATAGGGGTATGGGATTAAGAGATACAAACTACTACATATAAAATAAATAATCATCAAAGATACGTTGTACGGCACAGGGAAATATAGCCTTTATTTGGTAATAACTTTAAATAGAGTATAATCTATAAAAAATATTGAATCACTATGTTGTACACCTAAAACTAGTATCACATAGTGAATCAAGTGTACTTCAAAAATTTTTTAAAGAGTCAAAATCACAAAATAAGTAGTAAATATTTCTGCATTTTTTTTTAACTTTCTAAAATAGTCTAGGTATATTGTCATATATTCAATGCTACACAACTAGCTATGTGAAATATTTAATATATTCTTTGTTACTTTAATTTGATGGCTGTTGATACATTTTTTTAAAATAAATAATATTTATCTTTATTTTTACTGTATAACTGAGGTCCTAATTACAATCTTTCATAGAAATACCTTCAAAAGCCAGATATGTTCTCAAAAATGTTTAAATTTTGCATGCAAAGGTAAGTCCAAATGTCTATAAAAAAGAGCCTATTTGCAAATTGGCAAAGAGCAATGAACAGAGCTGCAGAATGCATTCATTTGCTAACTGCCATTGTGTGTGAGAGTTTGTGTGCTTTCCAAAACTTTTCTGACTTGCCAGCCCTATCAGATATGCTTGCTGGAGCTTGGAAAGGAAGCCTACCACATTCTCCATTCTTGGCATAGACATCAAGAAAGTTTTAAGAAATACAATTTCTTCTACTGCTATACATTTCAAGTTTCAGCAATAGCACGTTCAAGGAGAAACTTAACTTTAGGTTAAATTAATTGATATTTTATATTTATTTGCACTTAAGTATCATTTCAAGAAATTGTATTTCCTCTTTTTGAAAGCATACTTTATAGTTAATATTATTTAGTAACATTACTGTTTTGTCTTCAAATCATATACTGAATCACATTTCCTGTGTTCAAATACCGCACTTTAAAAAAGCAGGTTGCATGGTAGATATGGCATGCAAAACATCTCTTATGCTGAAATTACTAATGAATTACATTATTAATGGATAAAATACAAGTAATTTTAATGTTTCATAATAACATATGCTTATTATTCCCAAAGTGACCCAGTGATTCTGAAAAAATTCAGAAAATTCAAATGGCTACTAATCAAATAATATTCAGTTAAATTAATCACATAAAATGTTAGATTAAAATCATAGATAATATATACAATTAAAAATTATAGAACTAATTAACCACTCAATGCCTGTTTGCGATGAGCTACAAAGTAAAATATGTAGACAACAGAAATCTATGATTTTTGAGTGTCAAAAATTGCCTAACATTCTTCTTTCATTAAAGATAAAATGAATTGCATAAAGGAGCTCTGGAGAAGGTCAAAATCATACATTTTGAGGAACTAAAACTAATTTTAACTTAGAGTGATATTATCATCAGCTGGATATTCAAATCTGTATTTCACATAGACATTTAGATTTTCATTTCTACTTAAGCTTAGATATCAGTCCATTACCTTTAGTAGGAAGGGTCAAATCCATTAACTTGTCCAACTCACATAGAACCATCACATAAAAACTACCATGATAAAATTTTTCTGTATCTTAAAAACTTTAATGCACTAAATGTATAATATAGCCAACTAAGGAATAATCTAGGCCTTTCTGTTTTATCAATAAGTATGAATTTTTGTAATTTATGTTGTATTGCTTAAAATAGAGTGATAGCTAGATTCAATACTAATTTACTAAGAATCTATCTTTTTTATCTACCTATCATCTATCCTTATATTTTCTAGCTTATATAAGTACTACTGTCAGATAATTTTTAACTGTCAGCAACTTTCAGAATTGCCTCTTTTGAAAAGAGTATCTTCACTCAAGACATGCCCCGTTCTCAGGGTGGCCTGCATCCAATGACTGATCTCTGTGAGGAAGAAATTCCTTGCCTCCTTTCCCCAATTTGGGACAACTTTGTATTGTCCCAAATACAGAGGATCATCCCCATTTCAGAGTTCCTTATAGAGGCCTCCATTGGAAATTCTATCTCACAGATCCCAGGAAATCCAACCTGTAACAGGGGCCAAAACTCTTCCATGTAGAGCCAAACCTAGACCGTAATAATCCTAGTGCATAATAGTAGGTTCTCAATGCTGTTCGCAAGTGATTAGTTAAGAGTTCTACCTACACACCTGAAAGCAAACACACTAGTGCATGATTTCTATTAGTTTTGTGTTTTTTTTGCATGATGTTGGATATACATTGTAAAGCCACCTCAACAGTTAAAGAGACCAAACCAGATTGTTAGGCAATACTGAATAGAGTGACACTGTATTTTTTCCTGAATAGCAGTGAAATTACTGCCATAAAATGGAAGATACCTTGATGTTTTGATTAATTTTCTTATAAAAATGTGAGTGCATAGATTGTTTTTAGCACATGCTAAAAACCATGTTGATTGATCCTTTTAGAAAGCACTTGAAAATGGCATCGTGACAGGCCAGCGTGCTTTAGAGAAAAAGGCAAATTTATATTTTAGCAACGTTATTTTGTGACTTTTCTCTGAGCACTCAAAATACTGTTTAGCTGAGTCATTAAAGTGGTGGCAAGTTTTCATTATTCTGAAAAGAAGCTCTTCTTTCCAGCGATGTACAGAATTTGCAAACTAAAATACACACGCATTTACAAACTCCAGAGAATTCTAATGAGTACTTAAGAATGCCTCTGACTAGATAATTTTAAATTTTGTACTACAAGTGCTGCAGATATTATTATTGGCTAACATGAACCCAACTTATTTTGAACTAGATAAATATATGTTTTACATAAATAATAAATATGTTCTTAAACTCTATGAAACATATGTAGGACCTTAATGTTTTCCATGTCATGCTAGATGCTAGGGATGTAAAAATGAATAGGAGGTAGGACCTGCCTTTAAGAATCTCATCAATCCAGTAGGTGAAATTTAACCAACCAGCATATTGAGACTGGGAGGGACATTCTGCTTCCTATTTCTTCCTTCTCTAGAGTCAAACACAGGTCAGATTACAGTCAGGTATAGATACTCTCTTAGCATAAATGTCATACTAAAGATGATCAGAGGGTTGTTAAACTGGGTGATATAAAAAGCCTCATTATCTTCATGATAACACACCTAAAGGGCAAATGTATAAGAAGACCCACTTTCCTCTCCCCTCTTTTACTCCAAGGGATTGAAAGAGGGTTGACTTTAAAAGGACACAGCCGGGCTTCCCTGGTGGCGCAGTGGTTGAGAATCTGCCTACTAATGCAAGGGACACGGGTTCGAGCCCTGGTCTGGGAGGATCCCACATGCCGTGGAGCAACTAGGCCCGTGAGCCACAACTACTGAGCCTGCGCATCTGGAGCCTGTGCTCTGCAACAAGAGAGGCCGCGATAGTGAGAGGCCCGCGCACGGAGATGAAGAGTGGCCCCTGCTTGCCACAACTAGAGAAAGCCCTTGCACAGAAACGAAGACCCAACACAGCAAAAAAAAAAAAAAATTAATTAATTAACTCCTTCCCCCAACATCTTTTAAAAAAATAATAAAAGGACACAGCCAATATAAGAAAAAGTAAAGTGCCTGAGGCCAGGGGTCCAACGGAGATTAATGACCCTAGGAGAGAGGAAAAACAGACGGATGGTCCAAGAAGAAGAATATGCTCAGGGATTCTCCATGGTGTGTTCATAGGAAAAGGTAAAGAACTGAGGTCCTCACCAGGGAGGAATACTGGTGGTAATGATGATAATAGAAAAAGGCAGACAAATCACTGTTGATTATTTCAGTGTTCTCATCGTCTCTTTAATGGATTTTAATACATATCTCAAATTTAAACTAATTTTTTTTTATGGTGTTCCAGATTCTGTGGATTTACTTAAAGAAATTCTATCTGGGGCATTAAATGTACTCATTACATGCATAATGGTTTAATTGTGGTATCATAAAGCAATTCTATACATTTTATCTAACTGGTTACTATGAGGTGATAAGAGAACACATTAGAAATCAATACATTCAGCTTGAAGATTCTAACCAGGACACTAGAAAGGAAGAAAAACTAGAGCTGGGTTTTCAAAGGGGACTCACTATTTTCTAACTGAACAAGGTAATAAAAGTGTATCTCAGGCAGAAGCTCAAGCATAAACAAGAGAGGTCAGAGAGTGTTTTTCAGAAACACCAACTGTCAGGACTGTAAGGAAAATTTAGTATTCTAGGATATGTAAAGAACAATTTACACACAATTTTAGATAATACTTAACAACAGAATGCCTTTGTAACCCCAGGAAATTACCAGGGAAAAATACATTTTTTAGCTGTTTTGCTCTTGGTTATAATACCTTTCATGTTTCTATTTCTTAACTGGATGTGAAAAACAAAACCAAAATCGAATTAAACTGATAACAGAGGTAGTAAAATTTAGTAGGTAGTATATTAGTTTCTTATTGATACCTGTGAAATAATAGAAAAATATATATTGTTATTTGCCTCCATTCCCTGACAGAGCTCCTAAAACCCTTGTAAATAGGGATGCTAGGAGAACCTTTGTTGTGATATTTAGTCTTTGACCCTGGTTCTTGACACAGAGATCCCAAGACCTTTTTAGTTGTCTCAGTGATAGGAACATCTTTTGTTCTAGTAAGATAACTCTTGGTGCATTTCTGAGTGGGGGCTGGTCACCAGAAAGACCAAGCTATGATCAGAAGTTTTCAGCCCCACCTCCCATTCTCCAGAGAGCAGCTGGAAATGGAGTCAATAACCAGTTATATGTACATGATGAAGTCTCCATAAAAGTCCCAATAGTGTGGGGTTTGGAACTTCCATGTAGGTGAACACATCCAGGAAGGATGCCAGAAGGATGGCACAGCCCAGCTCCATGAGAACAGAAGCTCTTGCACTCTGGGCATTTCCAGACCTAGCCCTATGTATTTATTCATCCAGATGTTCACCTGTATCTTTTATCGTACCTTTCATTACATAATAAACTGGTAAACGTAAGTGTTCCCTTGAGCTCTGTGAGCTTTTCTAGAAAATGATTGAGTCCAAGGAAGGAGTTATGAGAACTTCTGATTTGTAGCTGAGTTGGGACAGAAGTTATGGATTACCTGGGACCTACCACATGCGATTGGCATCTGAAGCGGGGGACAGTCTTATGGGACTGAGCCCTTAACCTCTGAGATCTGTACTAACTCTGGTAAGTGTCAGAATTGAACTGAATTGTAGTACCCCCAGCTGGTATCACAGAAAATTGCTTGGAGTGGGGAAAAAACCCACACATCTGGTGTCAGAAATATTGTGTGTAGGAGGAAAGGAGAAACACAGAGTGATTTTCCCTAGAGACTCTCAACAAATTGCCACAAACTTAGTGGCTGACAACAACACAATTCATCTTACAGTTCTAGGTCTCACTGGGCTAAAATCAAAGTGTCAGCAGGACTGAGTTTCTTAGGAAAGAACCTGTTTTCCTGCCTTCCCACCTTCTAGAAACCACCTGTGCTTCGCAGCTTTTACCTCCTTCTTTGAAGCCACCAATGGCCAGTATCAGCCTGACTCTGACCCTTCTACCTCTCTCTTCCATTTTAAAGGATCTTTGTTTTTACACTGGTCCTACTCCTATAATCTAGAATAGTCTCCCTATTTTAAGGTCAGTTGACTGCGGTCTCAATTCTATTTGCTATCTTCATTCTCCTTTGCCGTATTATATAACACAGTCGAGGGTCCCAAAGATTAGGATGCGGACAGCTTTGGTAGTGAGTAGTGGGCGAGGTCGTTGTGTGGATTATTCTGCATGCCACAGTATTCATCTGCATACCTTATTTCAAGCTCAGATTGCTATTTCATTAAGATAAAATTTTTTTGCAACTTATAAATACAATAAGGCTGGTAAACGTGGCATATTGAATATTTTACCCAATCCTTCCCTAAATCTCATGAAATAACAGTGAGACAAAAAAAAAAAAAATAACAAAACAATAAACAACAACAGTGACAACAGAAGGTTTAAAGCTGGAAAAAAAACTACAGTTGGTAGATAACTGATTTGGCATACAGAACAAGATAAAACCTGAAAATATAGGAGAAATAACATGCGGAAAATAACATTTGTGTCACAGAACTGAGCAAAGTCTCAGGAGTTAGAAGCAACAAATATTGTTGAAAGCGATTTTTCATTCAGTTAAGTTCAATAATATATAATATTAAAATTCCAAAATAATATTACTAAATCAAGATAAAATCTTATTTCTCTTTTCTGAAAAAAAAACGGAGGTAGGCAGTTCAGAGCTTATGTGGTGCTGTTACACATCCTGATTCCGACTTTCTTGTTCACCATTCCATGTCCTGCTTCCATCCTCAGGTTTCCATCATGAGCTAAGATGACTGCAGGCATCCCAATCATCACAACCTCATAGTAGGTGGGAAGACAAAGCAGCAAAAACACGGCAAAAAGACTAGCAGAGGCAGCAATTTTAAAGCAAATGTCTTGAAAATGTCGCATATGTCCACCTGCCTCTCACTGGTAAGACTATAGATAGATAACCTTTTTTAAGGGAAAAGATTAGCTTTTCAAGGAAAACTAGAAAATGCAATCTTTAGTCCCAAAATCAATAAGTCCAGTTTATGGCTATGTAGTAGGGAATTAGTAGTCACTGACACAGAGATATGGGATAGAAACATAAAACTGAAGGGTTAAAACTGTGAATAAGAACCACCTGAACTGAAGATTCCTTCCATTACCTTGTGTACCATACAACTGCCCCTTCTTCCTATGATAGGACTTGAAAAGTTGATTCCATGAAGAGTTTGAAAATCAAATTTTCTGTACATAATGTAGACACTTCTCATCTTTTTCTCGGAGATGAGAAGCACTGTGTGCTGTCATGCTAAAACCAGCAGGATTAGGTGAACGCCTGCAAGGAGGATAGTAAGACCTTTTCCCTGACTCGGTCTCCTTTCCAGGAGAAATGGAAAGCTCTCAAAGAAAACCTTCAGATCCTGACATTAAAGTTTGCTCCCCAAAGAGATTCGCCTCTCCCCAGCCGCATTATCCACTCGTCACAACAAACGACTAAGAAGCCCCTTCCAAATATCCAGAGTTTGGAATGAGTTTTTAGATCCTAATATTATCTGACAGCCAAGGATCATCATCCATCAGGACAAAACCTCTAACAAGAGAGAGAAACAAACAAAATAAAATCCTCAAACTAGTATGAGGCAATAAAAGACATAGTTGAAAAGTTCATGAAACTGAATAATGTGCTTAAAATAGTAGAAGACATTACACCCATGAAATGTGAACTTAATATGGGTGTGTTCAGAAAAAAGCAAATGCAAAAGAGATATATATATATATAATTTTTGTGTTAGTGACATTTACTGAATCTTTATTCGCCATCTCTTTCCCCATAATCGCCATATACTAATACTAATACATCATTTATTCAGCGCCCTATCGAATCATGTGGCTAATATCCTACTCCAAATCCACCAGAATCTCTTGACTGGACAACTCCGATAAAATTGAAGCAAATATACTTCCTTTGGGGAGTCGGGAAGAAATTACAGGGTGGAATATTTGAGCAAAATCTCATGAATAAAATAACACAATTGTTTAGAAAATATATATTTTTAATCTTTAATGAAAAATGAGAAAGTGACAAGATATTAAGGAATTACCAGGTCATAATTTGTGTGAAAGTAAGAACTGAAAAGACACGCCATGCATAGAATCTACATTTGCTGTACAGCGTTTTCTGTTCTGATAGAATCTTGGGACCAGAATGACAACTATGAATTCCCCAGGCTTCAGTAGAGAGTATAATAGGAGAGCCAACTCTAACTCAAAAAATATACAACCTCAGTGTAAGTGTGAACTAGAGATCACTCTTAGGGTACAGTAAATAAATTTTCCTTGATATTGTGTTGGGGGAGAGGAGATGAATGATAATATATGATATAGCAATTCATTGGTTAAAAAAATCATAATGGAAATTAGAAAATAATTTCAATTGATTGATAATAACCTACATATTATATTTTGAGAGACACACATAAACGGTCAAAAGAAAGACCAAAAAATAGTAAAACATGACACTCAAGAAATTAGAATAGTGATTTCTTTTAAGTTAGGAAATAATACAAATCAGAGCCTCTAGAAAAGTGAAGCATATTTTCTGATATATCAGAAATGTAGTTCATTTTAGAAACAAAGTTTTGTTTTGTTAACTCAGTTTATGTAAAACATATGGCGAGACAGCTGTTTTACAAACTCCTTTTTCCTGCAAGACTGAATAAAAGTAGAAAATAATGTACTTTGGGGCAAGAGCAAATCCAACAGGGACAATTTAAAAATATGGCCACACGACTAAAAGCACATCAGGATAAATCACGTGGAGTTGGGCCAGTGTAGGAGCCTTTTATTTTTTTCCTCCTATTACCCACCCATAAAATATGAACCCAGTACATCAAGTAGCATAATCACATGTAAGTGACTTGTAAATGACTAAATTTTATACCTGAGGCCAGAGCACTGGGGTGGGTGAGGGAAACAGAGTGATAGGCTAGAGGATAAGGAGAGAGGAAAGACAGAGAAATTGTAAAGTGCAAGGCTGCTGCACCCTCCAGAAATGAGGAGTAGTCAGGCCACATTGTGTAGACCCATAGTCAAGATTAAAGATTATTCTACCATTAGGTTAGTTTATGTGAGCTGAATAAAGGGGAGGGACGCTCTCAAATTCCAACCCATTGACACTAAGTGGGTTGTACTAGGAAACTTAAGCCAGAAAGAACTATTTATGCACTCTGATTAAAAGTGACTTGCTAGCACTATGAACACTTTTTGCTTTATAATGGACTTTACTATACATTTCTTCCACAATTAAAGATTAGAATTTACACATATAAACCAGTTCTTATTTTCTTATTACAATGCAATCACCGTTAATTCAGGTAGGATTTTACTTAGAATGTCTAAATAATAGGACAGCTCTCTCTGTAAGAAGACTGACTGCTGGAGTGGATTAAAAGCTTTCAGAGAAATCCTCTACTCATTTATATTAGAGTGGGAGAATCTGATTTTCCTTCCAACAGAAATTGCTATTTTATCCGGTTTGTGTTTCTAAAGGGCATCCTAAAATATCCTTGATTTAATGCTATTCCACTGTTATGAAACATTTATCCAGCTTAATTTTATAGGTTACTTTCTGATCTTCTCAAATACTATTTTCCATTTCAAATTATAACAAAAATTCTTTTAGTAAAATTTTATTATCAGATGATAGTCTATAAACAATGGTATTTTATACAGTTAAACTATGCATCTATTAATTTTCTCTTTTTCTTTTAAAAATATTTCTATTTAGAAACTGATTTCATAAAATTATAAAGTCACTTCCTGTTTATTCCTCTTCAAAATTCATATTTTGTAATTATTTGAGTGTATTAAATATATTAAAGTCAAGTAATATTAATACCTATGTCATTATTATTATCAGATTTTCTTCTCCAAACCTTCAAACTTAGAAAGAAATAAAAGTTTGGACGTAGGACCAGACATAGGACTGCATCAAATAGTTTTACTTGAAGACAATTCATAAGTAAATTGAGATACCAAATAACTCTAAAATGGACATGCAGATAATGATAGTTTCTGGCTGTCTTCTGTGTTCTATACATTTTTTAAATAATGCAATATGATGTTTTTAATATAACTAAGATTATTTTCCTTTCCTCTGTTTTGAAGTAGGGGTGGGGTGGGAGGAGCTGGGAACTAAAGAGAATGTAAACACAGCTGACATGCTGAAGGATCTATGAGGAAAAGCCCTGTGCTTCACATCCCAAAATTGAATCCCAGGAGGAAGAGGTAAACCCATCATAAACTCTATCAGAATCCCTGCTGCATTTGGGGAGAGTCCTAGAGCAGGTGGTCCGGGCAGCCCAGGGTGTTCAGGCCTGACAGTGATTTTATCCTTTCCATATAGTTTCCCCTTTTGGGGGCAGGAACCCAGTATTCCCAGTCCTAAATTCTTAGTAAATATCCATCAACTGGATGTGTAATGTCTTCATTTTAGACACTCTGAAAGACAGTGGGCCTTGATGAATTATCATTGTAAACAGATGCTAACCTTGATAAAAACTGTTCTTCCACATGTGCTATTCTTACTTGAGTATTTATAGAGCCCCCAGCAGGCCCTATGAAACTCCTAATATGGCCATTGCTTTAGAAATCTGCCCCAATGTGCAGAGAAAGCAGCAGGGGCAACAGTAACCTGTGACCGCCCTGCTTCAGATTTATATCAGTTCTTCAACGTCGGCTACAATTTATTCTGCAGGAACATGGATTATCTCACTCTCCTAAAGACCAACACACTGGTCCAGTACCTTGATAGAATCATCCTCATTTTCCTGACAGAAACACAGACAAGGAAATGACTCATATTTAGTAGATCGTTTAGTAAGATGTATTTGTTAGAGATGGAAAACAGACTCTAGTGGAGACTATATGTCTGATCATGAAGTGAAACGTGACAATGGGACCCCAGCTTTCCACTATGAATTGTGAATAATCTGATCAACCAAGCCATAAATTAGGGCATTCTTAGCATCATTTCCTCATCAAATAGATCTCCTTTATAGAGACCTAGGATAAGCATGTGCTAAAGTCCAAGAAAGTTATATAAACTGCTGCTCACCTTTCCAAAATGGCCATGTTTGCCATCCTGTCATCCTTCCCTCAACCTACAGTTAGGGTTCCTTGGGAGGGTGTGTTCACTATGATGGTTTAAGATGCAATGTGGGCTTTTTAAAAAAAATTGTGATCCACTATAGCCAGTTAGGTTCAAAGGCTCTGTGAAAGGTAATGTTTTCTCTTGGGCTTGTGGCAAGTCTAGAAAGAAAAGTTACAGAGGAGACCACTACAGTTTTGAAGCAAAGACATGTATTCTCAACGAATTACATGTAGCAAGTGTTTTCGCTTAAGACAAATTTTCCCCTCACTGAAGCTGCCCTGTCTACTACCACTAATGAGTACCCAATATGCTAGAAGCAACAACTAAAATTGATCCTTACCTTAGTTAAAGAAATAAGGGACATGTCTACTGCCTGAAGTAATAGATGAGATGCACAATTAGCAACATGGATGGATCCTAAAAAAAGAAAGTTCTTACTGAAAGAAGTATAAGATATTTAACAAAAAAATTTTATAGAAATAACAAAAATATGAACCCAAAATGGTAGGTCCCCTTTTGCAAGAACATATTGTAATAAAAATACATGAGAATGGTTATTTTTATATGGGGAGAGGATAGTAAGTGATGACTATAAAATTGAATGAATAGAATGAATGAATGCTTGAGTTAATGATTAAAAATCAATCATGGGCTTTGCATAAACTCCAGTGATTAAAAGGTGCTATGAACTTGGACATTCTTCTTAATCTGTGCATCTGATACCTAAGGGAAAAAAATAAGATACATTTTTTTTTAATTTGAGAAAAGAGAAGAAGGCCTAGTGTAGCAATAAAATAGTAAATAAGAGGAAAGAGGTAGGATATGGCCTTAGGGAGGATAGTAATGTCCTACTCACGTAGGTCATGGGAACAAATTTGACTTTTATTTTCTGATCTGAATTTCACTGTGATCTACTGGAAGATTTCAAGCATGGGAGGAACATTATCAGACGAAACCTACTGTAAAACACTCTGGTTACTGTGTAAAAATAGACTGCAGGGAAATGAAATTTTAAAAAGACAACAGGTAGGAAGCTTTTAATTCCTCTGATGAGACTGTCATGGTTGGTAACAGGGCTGGAGGACATAGTGTGAAGAGGGTAGAAGTGATCATGTCACGTAACAGACTAAAACATGCCAATTACATCCAATATGCAGTTTTCTGATTAAAGTCCAGAAACTTTGAATGCTATCCTTAGCACTTCAGGGTTTGACTATGCCTACCACATTCCTTCACTTTCTGAAATATTATCTTTCCTGGAAGAGGTGTTGCTTTGCTCATATCTTCATGCCTTTTCACATGCTGCTTCTTTAGCTTGGGAAAAATCTTCCCCCTGTTTTCTTGACTGGGCTGTCTCAGAATCAATGGAAATTCACTTCCTTTGAGATTTCCTTTCAAACTATCTCCATACCATGAGCAGTTTAGATTAGCTTCCGGTCTTAGTACTCCATTGTTAGTACGTGATTTCCTTTATAGTAGCACTTTTGTATTAATGTGGCTTTCATTCTGTGTAATTTTCACTTGTCTGATTTTCTAACTAGACTTTATAATCAGGAAAGATATATTTATATCTTTACAGAGCACCTTAAATATGAAAGCCTTCTAATGAATGTTTGATGAATGAATATTCAATCAAAAATAATTACCAAAGACTATTGCCATTTTTCTTTCTTTTTTGTGTGTGTTTTGCTTTAAATCTACATGTCTGTTTTGGGGGTTTTTTCTATAAAGTAGGACAATGTAAATGTGTAAATATGTTCAGATTGTTATGTGATGCTTGTCACAAAAATGGAATATATCAACATGGTCAGCTAAATAAGAAATATATGCAGGTAGTTATGCATTTAGTCTATAAGAATAATACTCATTTACCAGCAGCTATACACATCACACTGCTAAGCACCATACAAGATAAAAAAAATTTCTATACTTACAAAATGGGACAACACTTTGGGATAAATGTAGAATATGAGACACATAAAACAAAACCACAGTGAACATAGAATTATAATAAAACTATAAAAAGATTCCCATGAAAAAGTAGAAAGTGAGAAAGAATGCCATGTTTCTTTTTTTTAACTTGTCAATTACCATGTTCTTTATTTTATCAGAAAACAATGAAAAATATCAAGTGCTATATACTAGTTAGGAGAGCACAAGCTGCGATAATAGATATACACTGAGTTTCAGTGATTTAATTCAGGGGATTGTTACTTCTCATTAACCTCAAGTCTAATTGGTCCTGAGTGTGAGTGATGGAGTGGGAGTGGGGGTCAGACAGTTCTACCCCATATACACTAAGACCAGATCATCAAATGCTCTGATATTGTCCAGCCACTAGAAAGGGGATGAGATCAAGTGATGGATGGGGTGGGAGGTTTTTAGAGTCAGATCTAGAAGCAGTATGCATATTATCCAAGTCATAGGATGACGGGATTAATGAATTATTCAGTCGCTGCCATAAATATACACTGAGGTGCACTTAATAAAAGTAACTTTAATAAAATGTGGATAAATGAAGGATTTAGTGAATAGTAAAATTCTGGAACAATTTGGGTTTTACCCAACTTATAAAAAATAAGAGAAAGCAACTCTATGAATCAAATATGATGAACCACAAGGAAAATCCTGTCCAAATACATATGAAAACATGCGTGAACAAAAATACACAATAAATAATTGTTAAAGGAAATTACCTCAAATGTTTCATTATATCTGTAATAAAGGATTTTTATAAGTATGATTTGATACGTTTCTGTCTCTGCAGATTTTTTTCTAGTTCTGTCAAATTTGGTGGTGCTCAAACCAAAATTTAAAAGAGATTATAAATTGTTAGTAAACTTCAAATGTCAATTCCATTATATCTACGGTTCCACTTCATCACTCTGATGATACTACAGCATTATATAAAAATGTAACAAAAAGGGATGAAATGATAAATGCAATAATAATTATGAGACACTACTTGAGTTAAGCTATTCAATGTTAAACTGGTTAATGGGCAAATCTCAGATGCTCTGTTCTGTGTTTTCCCCCTTTTTTATCTATTCTATTACATTTTGAGCAAAGATTATTAACTTGCCTTCTAGGTTACTGATTTCTTTTCCTTTGCAGTATCTCGTCTGTTGTTTACACACTAAATGAAAGTTTTTTTTTCCAATTACCATATATTTTCTAGCTTTTCTACTTAGTTTTTTTAAATTAATTTTAATTTCTGCTAAAATGATCTATTTGTTCATATATGCTGTCTCTATTTTCCATTGTCTCCTTCAACACTTTTGAATAGTTATTCAAAGTCCCTGTCATATAATTCCAAATCATCAGTTTTTCTGTATTTGTTTCTATTGATCGTTTCCACTCATCCATGGGTTTACTTGCTTCTCTGAATTTCTCATATATTACTTGTACTGTATAGTGCACATTGTGTGTGAAAGATCAGTTGAAGTGGAAGTAAATGCTATTTATGCCTAGAATGTCGCGCATTGGGTCACTACGGCTGCGTCTGATCTGTAGCTCGGAGGTGTCTCGAGTTTCTTGCAGTTTTAGATAGGTTCAGTTGACCACTTGTTTCAGATGTTGGGAGGGTGAGGTGACTTTTCCTTCAGCAGAACACAGAATGTGAACACTGCTGAGATCCAGATATCTTTATGATTACAGTCTAACCAACAGCTTTCCAACTCTTGGGATAGTTATTCTATCTTACAGTTTGCTTTCACATTTTTGTGTTCTGGGGGGTTCTCTTGCTCTGAAATCCTACCCCTTAGGAGACCACTCTCACCCTGGCTTCTTTGACTCCAGCCTTTGGAGGGCTAGTGCAGTGCCCTCAGTGATGCCTGGACCACTGGAGGTTCCCTGTCATATGTGTGGAGAAGCCCTGAGGTGCTCTTCAGCAAGCTGCTGCGTTGCACTTGGGAAAACCCTTTGCAAACCAGGAAGGTGTAACTCAGTCCTCCTGCCCTGCTTCCAGCTTCTGTTTTGCCTCCCTGGGCACTTGGTGTAAGCCCATGGGACTGTGGGTGGGTGACAGCAGGCTCACTTGGGGCTGAGGATACTTACTTGTCATTTCAGCATGGATATGCATATGCTATCATCGGTCCATTAAAAGATCACTTTATTTTTCCTTATTTCTCTCTGGTGGGTTTTTCCTTTTAGCATTCAACCAAAGATGAACACAGCCATGGGTCTATTTGTCTTTAATAAGGGATTGTAACTACCTGGAACTTTGTACATGAGATCTTTGGATCCTCAGCACTCTGATGATTTTTAAATACTATAATTTTGTAGCTTATCCTGCTTGTTACATACCCTAAATGGAAGTGGTAGTCCATAGAAGAAGGTTTTTAAGTTTACTTATTCATTATTTATTTCTATTAAAACAAATTGAAGAATATCTACAGACACTTAAAAAAAATCTCAATCAGAACTTTGCTAAATTAAATGACCTGAAGATATGAAGTTAGCCAAACAGGCCATAAGAACAAAAATGAGAAATTCTGTAAGGATAAACCTCATGAATTTAGAGATTTTAAAAATTTTAGCCATTTACTTTTAAACTACAAAACCAAACTTACATTTTATCTATCCCTTCATCGTCTACTCAAAGTGGCTATTAGATTGTCTTATTTTGTGAAATATTTGAAATTATCATCTATTCATGGTCAGAAAAAATGTTTATTATACTAGATGACTGGAATTTAAACCTCTATCACCATGCTGATTATGGTTACATCATAAATACAAGATTTAAAATGCAGACTACTAAAGTTTTTAGATCTAAGTAACCAATTTTCTATTTCAGGATAAGAGCCTACCCTTCTAAAATTAACATTAAAATATAATTTTATTCATGTTAATTGATGTGTCAATAATCACATCTATTGCTTCATCTTTTCCCCAAGCCCTATCATATAAATTAGAACATACACTATAATTTAAAGGAAATGGTGATAGATAATCACCTTAAGTCCTTAGGGTCCAATAGCATTTAATAGCATCCTTTTAAGCTTTTTAAGAGAATGTCAGTCTCAGGTTTACAAAAAATATATAGTAATCTACATTATCATTCTCCAGAATAGACATAAAGAGGAGACCTCTCACCTTAGGGACTGGTTTAAATGAAGCTTAAATCACACCAATTGACTTGAATATTCCCCAGAACATCGTGTCTATTCATATGCAGAATCAGTTAGATTCAGTCCAAGTGTCAGCAGACACGAAAGTGATTTTAAACTAGCTTTTTTTAAATTTAGGTGGGGAGGATATCAAGGACATGACACTCTTGTGTCATATCACAGGTCATTTGCATAGAATAAATGTGCTTAGATAGGACTGTTCAACCCCAAGATACATCACAGCTCTCTTCACAGGGCTACTCCAACAACTGAGGAAAGGAAAGTTCCCTTAAAAACATAACTGCCAAGTTTAAAAAAAATAAAACTGCAGTAGGGAATTAGCATTCCTAGTGAAAATCAGGGCTACAGTATAGAACTTACAGACTCAAATATTTATTTTATTTTTTAAACGAAAGTTCCTGAAGGAGCATTGAAATATCTGAACATTAACTTCAAAATCTACAACCTCAAAAGGAAAAGAAAGTGAAAAATTACCCAGGAAAAGCTTAGCTTCTTCATAGTTCCTATAAAAGTTATATAGCATGATAGAAAATGTTTATAAAAATTATACACAATTATTTTAGAAATTTGAAAAATAACAGAGAAGAGCATTCAGGGTTAAAAGTGAAAGTTATTTTTATCTTCATTTCTAAGATAACGTCATTGTTTATATTTTATTTTCTTATAGAGTTTTCTATGTAAAATTTAAATTAATATGATCATATATATCTATATACCTATATTTCTCTCTTTACATACATATCTGATATATATGTATGTACATAATTTTTTATACTTCTTCTTACATGATATAATCTTATATGATTCTATGTCGTTATTTTTCCACAAAGGATTTTATTTGCTACATAATATTTATTCAGTTAATTATACTTTTATTTACTTTTTTTTATTTTGGGATAATTAGGTTATTTACAATTTGTTATTATCTAAATAATAAAAATGCATATTTTGTAAATCTAGTTCACATAAAACAACTGTTTTGTAAAAGGTTTGGTTCTATCTTTATTCTTTTCTTGAGAAATAGTACTGAAAGTAAAGTTATTGAATCAAAGTCAAACATTATAGATATTTTAACATGTATGTTACCCTTTACAAATACTTTTCCAGAAAGATGATAGCAATTTACGATCTGATGCAATATGAGGGTGTCTGACTCATTATATTTTAGCATTTTTGTCATCACTTTTTAATACTCACTAGTTTGGTTGTTTTAAAAAAAAGGATATCTCATAAGTTCTTTATTATTATCATTATAATGATGATGGTGATATTTAACAATTTATTTTCATTTCTTAATACTACCTACCTTTTTTGTTTGCATGTGCTTCACATGCCCCTAAACTGCTCAAGCAAAAAAAAAAATAACAACACTAAAGTATTAAACTTCTAAGCCCTTCACTACTGAAACATCATTAA
Source organism: Neophocaena asiaeorientalis asiaeorientalis (assembly GCF_003031525.2). Classification (NCBI taxonomy): domain Eukaryota; kingdom Metazoa; phylum Chordata; class Mammalia; order Artiodactyla; family Phocoenidae; genus Neophocaena; species Neophocaena asiaeorientalis. Next base: position 2,019,143 of record NW_020172492.1, read on the forward strand.
AAACCCTATCTACTTAGTATTCTCTTTTCTCATGTTCTTGGTCTTTAATAGATTACAGTTGGTTTATGTGATAAATGAGTATATGTTAATGCAATAAGAAATATACAAGCGCACCTTTGCAACCTGAAAGAAGGGGCCAGGCACCACAAGGATGTCATGCTGGTGCATCTGTCAGAAGAGCTGTGTGTGTGTCCTGCCTGTCCCTGAAGGCTTCCTGGCTTGGGCTTAGTGTAATTTCTTGAGTCTCTGTTTCCTTATAAATGAAATGGTTATATACAATCTATTTTTGTAAGAAGAAAATTGCAATGACTTAGTAAGACTCAAATGTAACAGTTTTTAACAAGTAAAAAGAAAAAAAATCTACCAGTGAATTTTATTTTAGTTACCAGGATCTCTTTGCATTTGTATTCCTCTGTACCTGTAAACCCCTAAACAGTATACAAATGGATGATTCCAATAGTGATTAATGTAGGTCTTTAGAGAGAGCATATTTTGTAGACACTGCCCTCAAATCATAGCACTGAAATAGCTCAAAGATATATATCCTATTGGTTCTGTTTCTCTGGAGAACCCTAATACATAAACAATATATGTACATATGTGAAAGTATGTTTAATGTAGAAATTCAATATTAAGTCACCTTTTGTTCTAATATTATCTGTTATACATCTTAGATAAATCACATAATATTAATTTACCCTAATAATGATGTTTACTGATTTAGAAATTATTGTTGGATGTAGCTTCCATTAAAATCACATTTATCATTTCCATGCAATGACATAAAACAATTTCAGTCATTGCTAAGTACAATTCTCTTTCTGATGATATAATCATAATAGTTACTAATCATTAAAACCACCACTGGGTCTAAAATAAAACACAATGTTTAAATCATGAGAATTTGAATGTTCTGTTTTATAGAATTCATGCCATGCATATTTTCGAAGATGAACCATAACTAAAATTAGGAAATGATCTTTCATTTATCTTATTCACCTATTTATGTGAATATACTATTAAATGACTTCTCATCTCAGTCGTGATTTCATTGTTATTCTCTATTTATCTGAGTGACTTTTGCTTAGGTGACTAAGGAATACTAGAAACTTGATCTTCCATTATAGGCTTCCATTCACAAACCAAGTTCCTAAAATTTATAGATAAGATTAAAAATATGGGAATACAAAGAATGTAACTAGAGAATATGAGGATCCTAGGAAGATAAAAATCAGACACGATCTTACTGAAGAATGTGACACTCAAATTCCATTTAGGATGTTTTGCTGCAGAAGTGGGACGTGGCCAGAAGGGTAATCTACTTCCAGACAGACTCTGGGTCCCCTGAGACCACAGGAACATCAACCTCCAGAGAGGGGCCTCATAACCTATATCCGGGGTCTAGAGCAGCAATACTCCAGGATACGGCAATGTCTAAGATGGACGGGGAGCACCGACAATGTAAACTCTTTCATGACACAGCCAAGCCCTCCATTCTTAACAAAACATCAACTAAAATGCAAATGGTAGAAGTGTTGGCTTTTCCTATTCATATTAAAAATATGTAAGGCAGAAGTTCACAGACTAAAAAAAAATTGTTAATGGCCATATACTTTTGGAAATTAAAGAAAAAGAACATGCATATGCGTAAGAAATATTACTATGTTAAATGTAAGTATTATAAGCTGAGGATAATGCAATTTATTACATTAATAAAACTTGAATAGATACATGAAAAAATCAGAGATCTATATTTTATTATATGTATATAAATCATATATAAATATGTATATATGTATTTAGTAATGATTGGAATGGACAAAGATATAGAGCAAATCACTAAACTGTTACTAAGCTTGAAAGATAATGCCAACAGTTTTTCCCAAGATGTAGCGGGTAGAAGGCTTGAGGTGGAGAGATTATAAGAAAATTTAACATGTTAGATATTAACAATATAGTTACAGGATCTATATGGCAAGTATCTCAGAGGAACAGAAAAGAGAGCATTCACAGAGGTAATATTTTAAATGAATTAATAAAATAAAATAAATTGAGACTTTTCTAGAATTGAAGATAAACAGAAAGAGATTAAATACAAAGTGAGCTAAGCAGTTTTTTTTTAATTAATAAAAGTATAAACATTGTAGATTTTTTGATGATGGCCATTCTGACTGGTGTGAAGTGATACCTCATTGTAGTTTTGATTTGCGTTATTCTAAAGATTAGTGACGTTCAGCGTCCTTTCATGTATTTGTTGGCAATCTGTATATCTTTGGAGAAATGTCTATTTAGGTCTTTTGCCCATTTTTGGATTAGGTTGCTTGTTTTTTTGATATTGAGCTGCATGAGCTGCTTATAAATTTTGGAGATTAATCCTTTGTCAGTTGCTTCATTTGCAAATATTGTCTCCCATTCTGAGGGTTGTCTTTTTGTCTTGTTTATATTTTCCTTTGCTGTGCAAAAGTTTTTAAGTTTCATTAGGTCCCATTTGTTTATTTTTGGTTTTATTTCCATTTCTCTAGGAGGTGGGTCAAAAAGGATCTTGCTGTGATTTATGTCACAGAGTGTTCTGCCTATGTTTTCCTCTAAGAGTTTGATAGTTTCTGGTCTTACATCTAGGTCTTTAATCCATCTGGAGTTTATTTTTGTGTATGGTGTTAGGGAGTGTTCTAATTTCATTCTTTTACAAAAATCTACAAACAATAAATGCTGGAGAAGGTGTGGAGAAAAGGGAACTCTATTGCACTGTTGGTGGGAATGTAAATTGATACAGCCACTATGGGTAACAGTATGGATGTTCCTTAAAAAACTAAAAATAGAACTACCATACGACCCAGGAATCCCACTACTGGGCATATACCCAGAGAAAACCATAATTCAAAAGGAGTCACGTACCACAATGTTCACTGCAGCTCTATTTACAATAGCCAGGACACAGAAGCAACCTGAGTGTCCATCAACAGATGAATGGATAAAGAAGATGTGGCACATATATACAATGGAATATTAACTCAGCCATAAAAAGAAATGATATCGAGTTATCTGTAGTGAGGTGGATGGACCTAGAGTCTGTCATACAAAGCGAAGTAAGTCAGAAAGAGAAAAACAAATACTGTATGCTAACACAGATATATGGAATCTAAGAAAAAAAAATATTCTGAAGAACCTAGGGGCAGGACAGGAATAAAGACTCAGACATAGATAATGGACTTGAGGACATGGGGAGGGGAAAGGATAAGCTGGGATGAAGTGAGAGAGTGGTATGGACATATATACACTACCAGATGTAAAAAAGATAGCTAGTGGGAAGCAGCCACATAGCACAGGGAGATCAGCTCGGTGCTTTGTGACCACCTAAAGGGGTGGGATAGGGAGGCAGGGAGTGACACGCAAGAGGGAGGAGATATGGGGATATATACATATATGTATGTATATGTATGTACATATATGTATGTGTGTACATATATGTATGTGTATATATGTATATACATATATGTATAGCTCATTCACTTTGTTATAAAGCAGAAATTAACACACCATTGTAAAGTAATTATACTCCAATAAAGATGTTTAAAAAAAGTATATACATAAAAAACCTTGCAAAAATTGAAATAGAAATTTTTAACTTTTAAAAAGATAAAGTTATAGGAAAAAAATTCCCAAACCCTAAGCAGAGAGGAGAAATTGAGATATAAATAAGAATCAGAATTATATCAGAGGTCTCATTTGAACACAGATGAAACAAAGATCAACACAGTAAATATATTCAAAGTTATGTTTTAAAAAAAGCAAACAAAAAACATTACACTTACAACACTTTTTTGACCAGACTAACATTCAAGTGTGAAGATAAAAATGCAGGTTAAGACTCAAAAAGTTTATAAATTCCAAACATTTCCTGAAATAATACATTCCAGCAAAAAAAATATATTTCTAAGTGAAATGGAATAGCAGAATACATATAAACTTAGTAAAATTACAATTCTAAATTTAAATTTTGTTAGAAATATAATAGTAAGAAAAAGATTTTTTAAACGATAATGATGATCTCCCATGATCTCTCATCATGGGAGATGAACTTTTGCAGAAGATACAAGAGGAAGTTCTTAAAGCCATCTAAGTTATTGTGTTATTTGGTTGTAAAATACATATATATTAACTCTAATTATTTTTAGGAAACTTAAAACTTTTAGGTAGTTACTAGAATTATATAAATCAAATGCATACCTTTTAAAATATTAGATGAAAAATAGAACAAAGACAATATGATCAATGTCACAAATGATAGGAAAGGGAAAAAACATCAATAAAACAAGACAGAGAAAAAACACTAACTATAATAGCATGCATGTGTCAAATATATATTCATAAACACAATGTCTCTAAAGGCATGCTTAACAGTTTCAATGATGATAATAATACTGAAGGATGAAGTTCACTCTTGGTTTAGTGTGCTAGTCATTTGCCTTCCAAATTATTAAAAGAGCACTATGTCCATCAAATATTGATTATCTGGTCACAAAAATGGTGGCCCTATGAGACTTTTTGTAAACTGTCATACAGCTTCCAAGCCTGCCTCTTTCTAAACACCCCCTTAGAGATCCTGGTGTTCTTTCAGATGCTCTAATTTTAAAATCGTGGATGTAAAGCACTTTCTTTTCAGATAATATATCAACCTTAGCAGTAGACACTGGTTGAATTAGTACTAGGAACAGTCTAGGAATATGATTACATATATTTGTTTTGTTTCTTCCAGAGATTGTGCATTTATGTCACGGATAAGTTCATCATGCATATTTTGTTTATTTTTTTAAGATGAAGTATGCAAAATGTAAAGAGAGCCTATTGTCTTTTTTACCCTTTTGAGTTTTTAGTTACTTTTGGAAGCAAAACGAGCAATGTGTTGAAAAGAGACAGGGAGGGAATATCAAGGGAATATATCCTGGTAATTACTAACCTCTCAAATCCTCTGTCATGAGAATAATGGTCTGAGTGCCAAAGACAGAGATTTTTGCCTCTGCAGTTATAGCTATCTCTTTTCTTTCATTTAAAAAAAATTGCATATAACTTATTTTATTACTTTTCTTTTTTGAGTAAGTGGCTCAGATATTGTTGGCTAGTAAGTCCTGAAAAAATATGTTTCCTTCTCTAAAACACTGTCCAAATATCTGCCTGCACACTTTGGGCTGCCAGAGCTAGCAGAGGTCTGGGGATGCTTCAGTGTAAAACCCTTTAGGTCAATTTCATAGACTGACTTCTACATGTCACTCATCATGGTGTTTAACAAATTTTCTTTATATGTGAGTCTCCGTGTTAATAGTAGCTTCTATGAGGGACAAGATATGTTTGTGTTTTTTTAAATTTTCTTATTTTATTTATTTAACTTTTTATTTTGTATTGGAGTATAGTTGATTACCAATGTGTTAGTTTCAGGCGTACAGCAAAGTGATTCAGTTATACATATGCATGTATCTATTCTTTTTTTTTTTTTTTTTTTTTTTTTTTTTTTTTTTTTTTTTTTTTAACTAAAGGTGTCAGCAGGGCTGTATCCCTTTCTGGTAGCTCTGGGGAAGAATACGTTTCCTTGCCTTTTTCATAAGCCCTGCCTTCCGTGGCTCTTAGCCTCATTCTCTCATCTTCAAAGGCACCAATGTTGCATCTCTCTGTGCCTTTATTCAGTAGTCAGGACTTCCTCTGACCACAGCCGGGAAATGTTCTCTCTGATTTTTTAAAAAATTAATTAATTTATTTATTTATTTACTTTGGGCTGTGTTGGGTCTTCATTTCTGTGCGAGGGCTTTGTCTAGTTGTGGCAAGTGGGGGCCGCTCTTCATCGCAGTGTGCGGGCCTCTCACTATCGCAGCCTCTCTTGTTGCGGAGCATAGGCTCCAGACGCGCAGGCTCAGTTAGTTGTGGCTCACAGGCTTAGTTGCTCTGCGGTATGTGGGATCCTCCCATACCAGGGCTCGAACCTGTGTCCCCTGCATTAACAGGCAGATTCTCAACCACTGCGCCACCAGGGAAACCCCATGTATCTATTCTTTTTCAAATTATTTTCCCATTTAGGTTGTTACATAACATTGAACGGAGTTTCCTATGCTATACAGTAGGTCCTTGTGGGTTATCCATTTTAAATATAGCAGTGTGTACATGTCAGTATGCTTTAATATTTTTTTGCCGACATCCTGGGATGTAACAGGCATTTAACATATGGAAGATACTCATATAACATCATTAAATTCATTAATTCAAATGCACTTCTCTCAAAGGCTTATTTTATCTTTTCTTGATTGGAATGTTCACCAAAGAATTCTGGGTGAGAAAGGCCCTCTAATCTAGAACTCCCATTTCAGAGGTAAGTAGATTAAAACCCACAGGTAAGTATAGGTTAGTTTCTTGTGGCTGCAAATTACCACAAACTTGGGGGCTTAAAATATCAGAAATTTATTCTTTTATGGTTCTAGAGCCCAGAAGTTTGAAATCAGGATACCTGGGCTGGAATCAAGGTGTTGAGAGAGCCACTCTCCCTCCAGAGGCTCAAGATGAGTATCGCTTCTTGTTTCTTCAGCTTTGATGGCTGCTGGCTATCTTTTAGCTAATGGCCAGGTCACTCCAATTCATGCCTCCTTGGTCACACTGCTTTCTTTTCTAGTTTTCAACATATTCCCAAAATCCTTCTGAGCCCTTACCATAAACACCTTTATTATTCATATTTCTACCAACAGTCCATGGAAGGCAATCTAGGATTTTTCTATCATACACCTTCAAATTTTCCAGCTCGTACCCATTACCTAATTCCAAAGCCACTTCCACATTTTTAGGTATTTGTTATAGCAGCATCCCATTTCCTAGTACCATATTTCTTTGCAAAAATATGTTTTACAAAGAATGGTGCATTACCTCAGGAAATGTCTTTGCTGCAAAACTACATTTCTTCTGTAAGAAAAAGGGACAGAATTAAAGTGAATTCTCCTTACCCTGTATGTTGTTCTAAATTTTTAAGATTATTACTTCCTGGAAGTTACATTGGAAAAAAAACTATAATTGAGGACATGGACTAAAAAATTTTGCATATTTGTAAATAATATATGAATATTTCAATTTTTAAAAATACTTAAATTTTACCAGGATGTATTTTCTCATGAGTTAAATGGAGAGATATCATTTCTATCTATGAGAGGCTGACTTTGTTGGGCTAAGATTAGATGTGAGCATAGAGGGAAAATATATACACTGAGTGATTAGTAAAAACAAATTTAAGACACAAAGAAGAATATGTTGAGTTTATTACCTCAATGTGTCTATTTTGTTTTCATTTTCAACTATTAATTTAAGCTACATATGGTAAAAAGGCATATTTGAAGTATGAAGGAAATTCACATGTCCACCAAGGACCACTTGAGGAAATTGGACAAAAGACTGATGTTAGTTGGTTAGTTGCTTTAAGAAGAGAAGCAGTAGAAAAGGGCTGATGTGAGTAAGCTATTTTCAGTAATAAGTCCCACCACATCTTTGTCTTTAATATAAATTTACTCTTACATATTTAATATTCATTCCTATTCAAATAAAAGCTAAGTTTGATATTGTAGCAGTTCCTATGTATAAGAAAGTTGTATATATAGGAAACATCTCAAACAAATTGATAAAGAAAGCACTTTCAGAATGGGGGTATGAGTAGCTCTGTAGACCCCCTTCCCAGCGAAACAGCCATAACATGCAAATTATTGTAAAAACGACCATTTGAAGTCTCTGGAAATTGTTTTCAGGGCATAATGCAAGTGTAGAAACATTTACTCAAGAAAATCTATTAAATATCCATAAGAACAGTGAGAGTCAGTGACACTGAAACCAAACCAGCTCCTTCCACCACCTCTCCCACTCACCTCTGAGTGTCAGAAGCTCTACTACAGGTGAATATAACCAAGAGAAGAGGGGACCTCTCTTACCTAACCTTCTAGTTTAAGGCTATTCCAGGAGGAGCAGGCTACCAGCATTTCTCATCTACCCCAACTCCATCTGGCAAAAATGCTGTTTTAGGCAAGAGGAGGCAAGAGGTCTAGGGACAGTTCTTCCATCCAGCACTCACTAGTAGTGTGGAGGCTCTGCCCAGACACCGAAGACTGAGAATACTGAGCACCAACCATCCTTACCCAGATGACCTTTACATCAGATGTTCCACACTGGAAGAGAAATGGCAAAAAGCCCAGAGACTACAAAACTGCCCAGACCTCTGTTCATAAAGCAGGAATGACACTCTGAGAGAAGCAGATTGCTGTCCTCACACCCATTTCCAAAACCGTGGCACAGAGGTCCTGCCAGGACCAGAGACAGTTTTTAAAAACAGAGACTTCTGTAGCTCTATAGCAAGTAGCTGAAAATTAGTGGAGCCTAATAGCTGTGTGTGAAACCATAGGAAGAAGGAAGATTAACAGAGAGGTCAGGGACAGAGATAGTCAAAGAGAACCCTGTTAAAAACACCATCATCCCTGGGATTCAGGGTAATTGATGCATACCCAAGGCTGCACTCTTTGGAAATCAACATTAGAGACTTCAAGTCTGCATGGGAAATAGACTTCACTGGAAGGGTCTAGATAAGTTACTAAGCAGATAAACAAGAAAACAAGCAAAAAACAAGTAGTCATGGGGCAGGAGGGATCAGAACACAGTACTGCTTCAAAACATTAGCTGATGTGTCTTGTTTTCAACAACAACAAATGTGAGACATGCAAAGGAACAGGGAAAGAAACAGAAAATGGGATTCATTTACAGGAAGAAAAGCAGGCAATAGAAATTGCCTGTAAGGGGCTTCCCTGGTGGTGCAGTGGCTGAGAGTCCACCTGCCGATGCAGGGGATGCGGTTTCGTGCCCCGGTCCAGGAAGATTCCACATGCCGCGGAGCGGCTGGGCCTGTGAACCATGGCCACTGAGCCTGCACGTCTGGAGCCTGTGCTCCGCAATGGGAGAGGCCACAACAGTGAGAGGCCCGCGTACCACAAAAAAGAAATTGCCTGTAAGAAGGCTCAGATTTCAGAGTTAGCAACTATCCAAATATATTCAAAAAATATAAAGTCAAAAAGAAAGGAAAGCAAGATATGATAATCATATCTCACTGAATAGAGAATATGAAGATAAAATAATTAAATATATCTCCAAATGGAAATTGGGGAAATGAAAAGTGTAGTAACTGAAATGAAAATTTCACTAGAGAGGCTCAAATATAGACTTAACCTGCAGAGAAAGAATCAGTGACCTTGAAAATAGATTGACAGTAATTACTCAATCTGAGGAATGAACAGGAATCAGAAAAAAGAAAAGAATCAGAGAATAGTGGTACACCATAAAATGTATAAATTTACACGTAATGTGAGAACCTGAAGGAGAGAGACAAAAAGGCACAGAAAAATGTGCAGATACATGATTGCTTAAACTCCTATTTGATGAAAAAATTAATTTACTCATTCAAGAAACTTGATGAACTCAAGAGATGATAAATTAAAAGATGCACATTCTGACACCTCATAGTCAAAATACTGAAAGCCAGAAACAAAAGGAAAATCTTTAAAGGACCAAGAGCAAAATGACTCATCATATGTGAGGAAACTCTAAGAAAGTTAACAGTTAACTTTTTATAATACAGTGGAGGTAAGAAGACAGTAAGACGGCATATTCAAAGTACTGACAGAAAAAACAAACAAACAACTCAACTGAAAATCTAATATCTAGCAAAAATTCTTTCAAAAATGAAAGTGAAATAAAAACATTCACATATCAACAAAAACTGAGAGAAAGCGTTGCTGGTAAACCTACATTACAGTAAAATGTTCAAGGAAATTCTTCAAGCTGAAAGTTTGTGAAACCAGAGAGTAATTCTAAGATACATTAAAACAAAAAGAACCAAGAAATTAATTATGCAAGTATTGACAAAAGACAGTATGATTGCATATTTCTTTCTTTTCCTAACTTAATACCTATTGCAAAAAAACCCAGTATGTGTACAATTGTTAGTGATATAAAATATAAATTTGCAATGTATTTGACAATAATAAGACAAAAGAGGTAGGTAGGAATAAGCTGTATTGGAGTAGTCAAATAACACCAGATGGTAACTTGGATCAACAGGAAGAAATGGAAAAAACAAAACAAAACAGAACAGAAAAGATAGCTAAGAAATGGTAAATATAACATTCTATAAATATATACTAATATATATTAGTATATATGTCATGTAATATATATATACTCCTATCTTCTTTCAAGTTCTTTAAGTGAATTATAATCCTATAAAGTAACATTTATAACAATGTATGTTAGGGAATATAACATATATAGATTTATATGTATAACAATAGTAGCATGTAAAAGAAAGAGGGGGTAAAGCTATATAACCAAAACCTTTCTATAGTTCACTGGAATTAAATTACTGTAAATCTCAAGTGGATTTTGATATGATTTATATTGTGAGCTGTAGGATAATCATTAAAAAAACACTCAAAGTATATAGATAAAAATCATTAAAGGAATGAAAATGTTACACTAGAAAGTATCTACTTAGTGCAAAAGAAAGCAGTAAAAGAGTCACAGAGGAATAAAAAAAATGTAAGATATAGAAAACAAAACATAATGTGGCTGACATGAATTCAACTATAACAATAAAAATACTAAATGTAATTTCACTGGACAATTCAAATTTATCTAAAGATCTAATGCAATATCTGTCAAAATACCAGCTACTTCTTTTCCAGAAATTGATAAACTGATTCTAAAATTCATATGGAAATAGAAAGTCACACTATGAATAGCCTAAACAATCACAGCAAAGAACAAATGTAGGAGGATTTACAGGGACCAATTTAAAAACTTACTACAAAGCAATAGCAATCAATACAGTATGATAATAGCAAGAAAATAGAAAAACAGATCAATGGAATAGCATTGAGAGTCCAGATATAAACTTCTACATTTATGGTTAATTAATTTTTGACAAGGGTACCAAGACAATTCTATGCGGAGAGAATAGTTTTGTCAACAATTGGTGTTGGAACAACTAGATTTCCATAGGCAAAAGAAAGAAGTTGGACCCCCTTCCTCACCATAAATAAACATTAACTCAAAAGGAATTGTATATCTAAGTGTATAAACTAAAATTATAACTCTCTTAGAAGAAAACATAAGATTAAATCTTGTGAATTTGATTTAGGCAAAAATCTTCTTAGATAGGACACCAAAAGCACAATCGATTGAAAACAAATAAATCGGACTTAATCATAGTTTATCACTTTTGAGCTTAAAGAATACCTCAAGAAAGGGTAAAGGTCGGAGGGAGACCTTCAAGATGGTGGAGGAGTGAGAAGTGGAGATGGCCTTCCTCCCCACACATAATCAGAAATACATCTACATGTGTAACAACTCCTACAAACACCTACTGAATACTGGCAGAAGAACTCAGACTTCTCACAGGGCAAGAAACTCCCCACGTACCTGGGTAGAGCAAAAGAAAAAAGGAAAAACAGAGACAAAGAATAGGGACGGGACCTGCACCAGCGGGAGGGAGCTGTGAAGGAGGAAAGGTTTCCACACACTGGAAGCCCCTTCGTGGGCGGAGACTGTGGGTGGCGGAGTGGGGAGCTTCAGAGCCACGGAGGAGAGCATAGCAACAGGGGTGCGGAGGGCAAAGCGGAGAGATTCCCGCACAGAGGATCAGGGCCGACTGGCACTCACCAGCCCGAGAGGCTTGTCTGCTCACCCGCGGGGGCGGGCAGGGATGGGAGCTGAGGCTCCGGCTTCGGTCAGAGCGCAGGGAGAGGACTGGGGTTGGCGGCGTGAACACAGCCTGCAGTGGTTAGTGTGCCACAGCTAGCCGGGAGGGAGTCCGGGGAAAACTCTGGACCTGCCGAAGAGGCAAGAGACCATGGTTTTGGGGTGTGGGAGGAGAAGGGATTAAGAGCACTGACTAAACAAGCTCCAGAGATGGGCCCGAGCCACCGCTATGAGCGCCGACCCCAGAGACAGGCATGAGACTCTAACGCTGCTGCTGCCGCCACCAAGAAGCCTGTGTGTGAGCACAGGTCACTATCCACACCATCCTACCCGGCAGGCTGTGCAGCCCGCCACTGCCAGGGTCCCGTGATCCAGGGACAACTTCCCTGGGAGAATGCACAGCGCGCCTCAAGCTGTTGCAAAGTTCCACTGGCCTCTACCGCTGCAGGCTCGTCCCGCATTCCGTACGCCTCCCTCCCCTCAGCCTGAGTGCGCCAGAGCCCCCTAATCAGCTGCTAATTTAACCCCCTCCTGTCTGGGAGGGGAAGAGATGCGCTCAGGTGACCTACACGCAGAGGCGGGGAAAAATCCAAAGGTGAACCCCAAGAGCTGTGCAAACAAAGAAGAGGAAGGGAAATCTCTCCCAGCAGCCTCAGAGCAGCGGATTAAATCTCCACAATCAACTTGATGTACCCTGCATGTGTGGAATACCTGAATAGACAACGAATTATCCCAAAATTGAGGCAGTGGACTTTGGGAGCAACGATATATATACTTTTTTCCTTTTTCTCCTTTTGTGAGGATGTATGTGCATGCTTCTTTCTGTGACTTAGTCTGTATAGCTTTGCTTTTATCATTTGTCTTAGGGTTCTGTCTGTCCTTTTTTTTTTCTTTTTAGTATAGTTTTTAGCATTTGTTATCATTGGCAGGTTTGTTTTTTGCTTTGTTTTCTCTCTTTCTTTTTTTTTATTACTTGTTATTTTTTTATTTTAATAATTATTTTTTATTTTAGTAAGCTGATTATTTTATTTATTTTTTTTCTTTTTTTTCTCCATTTTCTTCTGAGCAGTGTGGCTGACAGGGTCTTAGTGCTTCGGCTGGGTATCAGGCCTGTGCCTCTGAGGTGGGAGAGCCGAGATCAGGACATTGGTCCACCAGAGACCTCCCAGCTCCACGCACTATCAAACAACAAAAGCTCTCCCAGAGATCCCCATCTCAACACGCTAAGACCCAACTCCACTCAATGAACAGCAAGCTACAGTGCTGGACACCTTATGCCAAACAAATAGCAAGGACAGGAAAACAACCCCACCCATTAGCAGAGAGGCTGCCTAGTATCATAATAAGGTCACAGACACCCCAAAAAACAACAGCAGACGTGGTCCTCCCCACCAGAAAGACAACATACAGCCTCATCCCCCAGAACACAGGCACTAGTCCCCTCCAACAAAATTTGTTTTCTCTTTCTTTTTTTTTATTACTTGTTATTTTTTTATTTTAATAATTATTTTTTATTTTAGTAAGCTGATTATTTTATTTATTTATTTTCTTTTTTTTCTCCATTTTCTTCTGAGCAGTGTGGCTGACAGGGTCTTAGTGCTTCGGCTGGGTATCAGGCCTGTGCCTCTGAGGTGGGAGAGCCGAGATCAGGACATTGGTCCACCAGAGACCTCCCAGCTCCACGCACTATCAAACAACAAAAGCTCTCCCAGAGATCCCCATCTCAACACGCTAAGACCCAACTCCACTCAATGAACAGCAAGCTACAGTGCTGGACACCTTATGCCAAACAAATAGCAAGGACAGGAAAACAACCCCACCCATTAGCAGAGAGGCTGCCTAGTATCATAATAAGGTCACAGACACCCCAAAAAACAACAGCAGACGTGGTCCTCCCCACCAGAAAGACAACATACAGCCTCATCCCCCAGAACACAGGCACTAGTCCCCTCCAACAAAAAGCCTACACAACCCACTGAACCAACCTTAGCCACTGGGGGCAGACACCAAAAACAGCGGGAACTACAAACATGCAGGCTGTGAAAAGGAGACACCAAATACAGTAAGTTAAGCAAAATAAGAAGACAGACAAACACATAGCATATGAAGGAGCAAGGCAAAAACCCAATAGACCTAACAAATGAAGAGGAAATAGGCAGTCTACCTGAAAAACAATTCAGAGTAATGTTAGTAAAGGTGATCCAGAATCTTGGAAATAGAATGGAGGAAATACACAAACGTTTAATAAGGACCCAGAAGAACTAAAGAGCAAACAAACAATAATGAACAACACAATAAATGAAATTAAAAATTCTCTAGAAGGAATCAATAGCAGTATAACTGAGGCAAAGAACGGATAAGTGACCTGTAAGACAAAATAGTGAAATAACTACTGCAGAGTGGAATAAAGAAAAAAGAATGAAAATAATTGAGGACAGTCTCAGAGACCTCTGGGACGACATTAAACCTACCAACATTCGAATTATAGGGGTCCCAGAAGACGAAGAGAAAAAGTAGGCTCTGAGAAAATATTTGAATAGATTATAGTTGAAAACTTCCCTAATATGGGAAAGGAAATAATTAATCAAATCCAGGAAGCACAGAGAGTCCCATACAGGATAAACCCAAGAAGAAACACACCAAGACACATATTAATCAAACTATCAAAAATTAAATACAAAGCAAAATTATTAAAAGCAGTAAGGGAAAAACAACAAATAACATACAGGGGAATCCCCATAAGGTTAACAGCTGATCTTTCAGCAGAAACACTGCAAGCTAGGAGGGAGGACACATTTAAAGCGATGAGAAGGAAAAACCTACAACCAAGATCACTCTATCCAGCAAGGATCTCATTCAGATTTGATGGAGAAATTAAAACCTTTACAGACAAGCAAAAGCTAAGAGAATTCAGCACCACCAAACCAGCTTTACAACAAATGCTAAAGGAACTTCTCTAGGCAGGAAACACAAGAGAAGGAAACGACCTACAATAACAAACCCAAAACAGTTAAGAAAATAGTAATAGGAATGGACAAATTGATAATTACCTTAAATGTAAATGGATTAAATGCTCTGGCCAAAAGACATAGACTGGATGAATGGACACAAAAAAAAGACCCGTATATATGCTGTCTACAGGAGACCCACTTCAGACCTAGGGATACATACAGACTGAAAGTGAGGGGATGGAAAAAGATATTCTATGCAAATGGAAATCAAAAGAAAGCTGGAGTAGCAATTCTCATATCAGACAAAATAGACTGTAAAATAAAGACTATTACAAGAGACAAATAAGGACACTATAGAATTATCAAGGGATCAATCCAAGAAGAAGATGTAACAATTGTAAATATTTATGCACCCAATATAGGAACACCTCAATGCATAATGCAAATGCTAACAGCCATAAAAGGGGAAATCGACAGTAACCCAATCATAGTTGGGGACTTTAACACCCCACTTTCACCAATGGACAGATCATCCAAAATGAAAAAAAATAGGAAACAAAAGCTTTAAATGTTACATTAAACAAGATGGACTTCCTTGATATTTATAGAACATTCCATCCAAAAACAACAGAATACACTTTCTACTCAAGTGCTCATGCAACATTCTCCAGGATAGATCATATCTTGGGTCACAAATAAAGCCTTGGTAAATTTAAGAAAATTGAAATCATATCAAGTATCTTTTCCGCTCACAATGCTATGAGACTAGATATCAATTACCAGTAAAAATCTGTAAAAAATACAAACACATGGAGGCTAAACAATACACGACTTTATAATCAAGAGATCACTGAAGAAATCAAAGAGGAAATCAAAAAATACCTAGAAACAAATGACAGTGAAAACACAGTGACCCAAAACTATGGGATGCATCAAAAGCAGTTATAAGAGGGAAGATTATAGCAATACAATCTTATCTCAAGAAACAAGAAACATCTCAAATAAACAACCTAACCTTACATCTCAAGCAGTTAGAGAACAAAAAAAGCTCTGAAGTTAATAGAAGGAAAGAAATCATAAAGATCAGATTTGAAATAAATGAAAAAGAAATGAAGGAAACAATAACAAAGATCAATAAAACTAAAAGCTGTTTCTTGGAGAAGATAAAGAAAAGTGATAAACAATTAGCCAGACTCTCATCAAGAAAAAGAGGGAGAAGGCTCAAGCCAATAGAATTAGAAATGAAAAAGGAAAGTTAACAAGTGACACTGCATAAATACAAAGAATTATGACAGAGTACTACAAGCATCTTTATGCCAATAAAATGGACAACCTGGAAGAAATGGACAAATTCTTAGAAAAGCACAGCCTTCTGAGACTGAATCAGGAAGAAATAGAAAGTAGAAACAGACCAATAACAAGCACTGAAATTGAGACCTTGAATAAAAATCTTCCAACAAACAAAAGGCCAGGACCAGATGGCTTCACAGGAGAATTCTAACAAACATTTAGAGAAGAGCTAACACCCATCCTTCTCAAACTCTTCTACAATATAGCAGAGGGAACCAATGGAACAGGATAGACAGCCCAGAGAAAAACCCACGAACATATGGTCACCTTATTTTTGATAAAGGAGGAAAGAATATACAATGGAGAAAAGACAGCCTCTTCAATAAGTGGTCCTGGGAAAACTGGACAGCTACGTGTAAAAGAATGAAATCAGAACACTCCCTAACACCATACACAAAAATAAACTCCAAATGGATTAAAGACCTAAATTAAGGCCAGACACTGTCAAACTCTTAGAGGAAAACAGAGGCAGAACACTCTATGACATATATCACAGCAAGATCCTTTTTGACCCACCTCTTAGAGAAATGGAAAGAAAAACAAAATAAACAAATAGGGACTAATGAAACTTAAAAGATTTTGCACAGCAAAGGAAAACATAAACAAGACGAAAAGACAACCCTCAGAATGGGAGAAAATATTTGCAAATGAAGCAGCTAACAAAGAATTAATCTCCAAAATATACAAGCAGCTCATACAGCTCAATATCAAAAAAACAAACAACCCAATCCAAAAATGGGCAGAAGACCTAAATAGACACTTATCCATAGGAGATATACAGATTGCCATCAAACACATGAAAGGATGCTCAACATCACTAATCATTAGAGAAATGCAAATCAAAACTACAATGAGGTATCACCTCACACCAGTCAGAATGGCCATCATCAAAAAATCTACAAACAGTAAATGCTGGCGAGGGTGTAGAGAAAAGGGATCCCTCTTGCACTGTCTTTGGGAATGTAAATTGATACAGCCACTATGGAGAACAGTATGGAGGTTCCTTAAAAAACTAAAAATAGACCCACCATACAACCCAGCAATCCCACTACTGGGCATATACCCAGAAAACCATAATTTAAAAATAGTCGTGTACCACAATGTACATTGCAGCTCTATTTACAATAGACAGGACATGGAAGCAATCTAAGTGTCCATTGACAAATGAATGGATAAAGAAGATGTGGCACATATACACAATGGAATATTACTCAGCCATAAGATGTAATGAAATTGAATTATTTATAGTGAGGTGGATGGACCTAGAGTCTGTCATACAGAGTGAAGTAAGTCAGAAAGAGAAAAACAAATACTGTATGCTAACACATATATATGGAGTCTAAAAAGAAAAAGTTTATGAAGAACCTAGGGCCAGGACAGGAATAAAGATGCAGTAGAGAATGGACCTGAGGACACAGGGAGGAGGAAGTGTATGCTGGGACGAAGTGAGGGAGTGGCGTGGACATATATATACAACCAAATGTAAAATAGATAGCTAGTGGGAAGCAGCCGCATAGTACAAGGGAGATCAGCTCGGTGCTTTGTGACCACGTAGGGTGGGATAGGGAGGGTGGGAAGGAGATGCAAGAGGGAGGAGATATGGGGATAAATATATATGTATAGCTGATTCACTTTGTTATAAAGCAGAAACTAACACACCATTTTAAAATAATTATACTCCAATAATGTTGTTTTTAAAAAAAAGGGCAAAGGTTACCCATAAAATGGAAGAGTGTATTTGAAAATCATCTGACTAGGGAACTATGTTCAGAAAAAAATAAAGAACTCTTAACAATTCAACAAAAAGACAACTCAACTTAAATGAGCAAAGAATATGAATAGACATTTCTGTAAAGCTCTTATACAAATGGCCAAAAGTATGCTTGACATTAGTCAATGTCAAAGTGCAAATCAAAACCATAATTAAATACCACTCCACCACCTCCCCACTAGAATGGCTATAATCAAAAGCATAAAATAACCAGCGTTTGTGAGGATGTGGAGACATTTGAACTCCCATACATTGCTGGTGGAGAAGTAAAATGGCAGAGTCTCTTGTGGAAAACAGTTGGGACTGCCTCCAACAGTCCAACTTTAAGTTCCCATATACCCCAGCAATTCCACTCCAAGGTAAATATCCAAGATAGACAAAAACATGGAAGGTAAACGAAAGCAAACATAAACTCAAAAAATTGTACATAAGCGTTCTTATCAATATTATTCATAACAGTCAAAATTGGAAACAATTCAAATATCCATTAACTGATGCATGGATAAATAAAAAGTGGTATGCCCATACAATAGAATATTATTCAGAGATAAAAATTAATGAAGTATGGGACATAGATAAACCTTGAAAATATTAAGCTTAGGTGAAAAACATAGTCACAAAATTTCAAATGTTGTAGGATTCCATGTACATTAAAAGTCCAAGGGCTTCCCTGGTGGCGCAGTGGTTGAGAGTCGGCCTGCCGATGCAGGGGACACGGGTTCGTGCCCCGGTCCGGGAAGATCCCACATGCCGCGGAGCGGCTGGGCCCGTGAGCCGCGGCCGCTGAGCCTGCACGTCCGGAGCCTGTGCTCCGCAATGGGAGAGGCCCCAACAGTGAGAGGCCCGTGTACCGCCAACAAACAAACAAACAAACAAACAAGTCCAAATTAGGCAAATCTGTAAAGAAAGTAGATTAGTGGTTGCCTAAAGCACTGATGGTGGGGAGGATAGGGAATGTCTGATGATTATGAGCTTCCTTTTGGGGATGATGTTTGTATACTCTGTGAATATACTAAACATTTTCCTATTATACACTTGAATTGTATGTTGTATTATATATATCTAATAAAACTTCTAAAAATAGTTAGAAACCCAAATTTGTTAAGGAAAAATATCAAATTTTCTTCAATTTTTTTCACCAGTGTGAAGGTTCTTAGAAAAATATTTTTTTAATTCATTGTCATAATAGAGCAAATAGATTACAAATATATACATCACAGTTTCTGTCAGATATTTTTCAGACTGCTGTACTTCAAGGCATTGGATGTAATGTATACATTCCCTTACAAAAATGAGGTTGCCTAGATTCATTTTTTCTTCATTCATAGTCAGTAATGTTTGAGATCTTCAAAAGTTTATTTCTACACACACGTAAAAACCCATGACTTAAAATGTGTAATTTTTGTTGGTAAACGGGACATTTAGAGATAGAAGATTACCAAATTGGTACCATTATCTAACACAGCCTCAGAGAAAGAGACTATAGAAGCAAAATTATTTTTCCACCCATTGGATTTTGACTGTAATAAAGAGAAAAATCCTCCGTTTTCTTATGCCAAAATGAATATTTCACTGGGCTTGGATTTAGTAGAAAGGAGATTGAGCTGAGGCACCCTGCTGGGCACCCCATGAGTAACTAGCAGTAATTTAACCCTTCGGCTATTGATTAGTAGGAAGGATGACTGAAATATTCACATAAGAAAGTATATGGGTTTTTCTCTGGCTTTCTCTAGGAGAGCAAATATTTTCTTACTTACTAGTTAATGCATAAACATTCCAAAGAGCATTACATAATGAAATGAAAATTTTTGCAGGAAAAAAACCCTGACTTATGATGTAGTTACTCTTGTATTTAACTTTCAGAATGCAGTCGTTGGCATGCTTCTAACGCTTATCATTTGGGTCACATATGCTGTTCCCACATGAATAGACCTATGATTGTGCCAACTCTAGCATCACAATTCTCTTTTATACAGTTTTCCTTGGCTTTTGTAGATTTGCTTAAGGCTTTTTACATGGAAGGGATAAATTTTTCAGAAGAGAGGACCTGCCAGAGCATTTTGTACATTGCCAATGACAGCTGCAGGCTTCTGATTTCTAAAGTACCACATTTTAACTCTGTCATAGGAGTGACATGAAACTACTGCACTGAAAAGGAGAAATGGTAAATATAATTTAAAAATATGATATATTTGTAAACAAAACAATTTGCTCAAGCATTGTAAACAGCCAATGCCATTTCATTGGTAAAGAGGTAATTATACGTATATCAATGGCAAAAGGAAAGAGAGCATTAATACAAATTGTATTTTAATATCTTGTTTCCCATCCTAATCACTTAAAGAAACTTAGAAATAGAAGAATTGCTTTCATTTTTAAAAACGATTACAATTTATATATGGGCTAACAGTTTAATATACAGAGTTGAGAATCAATTAATGTTTCATAACTGAATTACCAGACTCACGAAGTTCTTCTCAGTGAATACATATACACTTGAGAATTAGTGCTTAAAGGCAAAAAATTATGTAGTTGTTTAAAGTATCACTCTCTAACTATAATAAACTGAACATATTTAATTTGATAATATGTTCTTTCCAAATACAATATTATTATTCAGACTTTTTTTCTTAAGGAAAAAATAGTGAAATCTCTTCAGAATGATGTGTCTACTGATAAAATGAAGTTCATATGTAAAGCAATTGTCCAAGGGATAATGGCAAAACAATTTGAAGGAAAGATGCCTGCATTACTCAGATTCTCTCTTTTTCTATTTTTGTCTCTCTATAGGTATTATGTATATGCATATATATCTGTGTGTATAAACCTTTATATATTTACACATAATGATCATAAATATAATATGCATATGACAGAATTCAAGATATTATAAATATATATGTACATGGTATTTTATATAATAGAAATTACATAAAATATACTCAAATGTATTATTTTATTAAATATTTTACTTTATGAATATTTATCAGTTATTAGAGTGTGCCTTCTCTATTTTGTTTCTTCTATATAGATCAGGTATACAGATGGCTTTCAAGGGAGACATTAAAGACCTGAGTATCGTATACAAATAATCCTTGTATGTATATATGCACACTTTTTCTAAGTGAAGTTCTATAAATTTCACCAGATTCTTAAAGGTTACACAAAATATACTGAATCATTAGACATAGACTTATTCTATGGGACCTGGTGAAAATATTACTGGAGTTTTGTTTAACAGCATAGGTGTAACCAAGTGGTTGCAAAGGGAAATTTACATATAGTTTCCTGGATGCCAGTCTATGCAGGTGCTAAAAAGATGCCAGTCGGGTATTTTTCATGTTATTTTGCTCTAGCACTATCTTTAGATTTGTTGAACATAACTACACATGAAGGCAGATTGTTTCACTATGTATTGGAACCTCCAGCCAAACTCAATAATACTGACTGTATCTTACCCCCAACAGCAAGTAATCTCAAGACCCTGCTGTTAAAAATTTTATCAATATACTTACTATGTAAGGTGCAGGAACTTTAAGTCATGAGGGAAGGAGGGAGGGGCACAGCAAGAGTGAGGAAGAAGTAGAATCATCAAAAACCAAAAATGGCTGTAAGTCTGCACGTTAAAATGTTTTTGACAATGATTATTATACTACCTGGTTTTCATCAAAAACACATAAAATTATTAAATAATGCTATAGAATAATGCTGATTAACTATCAGTCATATGTAATATGTATGTATATCTATCTAACATTATTTATATGTATTATATACTATAAATAAATCTATTCATCACCTTAACTTATGAGGTAGGTACTATTATTTTTACTTTACAGATGAAGAGAGTGGGGTTTAGAGAGGTTAGGTGATTTGTTCAAGGCCACACAGTGTTTCTGGCCTTTCACCTTAGACTGTATGACTAAAACATCTCCACTTGTAACATCTGTGTCATTACTGACTCTCAATATTAAACTATCTCAAATTAAAATACTGAACCAGAGTAACAATGTGTATATACTCCATTGCTACTGCAACTCTGTAATTATGACAACCAATTGTTACAGCTATCTGTTCAAAAACTAATAAATATTTCAGCTCTAGAAGAATTAGAGTCAGGAAATGAAATCAGTCCCAGATTCTTTTCTTCTTCATTGAACAAACTTGCACAATGGTTTTGAATTTCACCAACACACACCATTCTGTTTTAGATAGAACTGAAAAGGAAATTAAGCACT
This sequence comes from Neophocaena asiaeorientalis asiaeorientalis, assembly GCF_003031525.2. Lineage (NCBI taxonomy): Eukaryota > Metazoa > Chordata > Mammalia > Artiodactyla > Phocoenidae > Neophocaena > Neophocaena asiaeorientalis. The sequence goes on from NW_020172492.1 coordinate 2,041,210, forward strand.
CACTGACCTGGTCTCCTTTCATACATAAACACAGGTAAAACAAAATATATTTGTCATTTCTTAAGGTAGTAAAGATTTCCATCAGAATCTTATGTTTCAATAACTACAGTTAATTTATTTATGTAAATTTGAACACACAACATCGTTCTGTTCTTACTCTGGTGGAATGAAAGTCAATTTAATGACCATGAGCTCAACTGCGGGAACATTAAAGAACCTGTTTGACTGTAACCTTCAGTCATATGACTGGTGGGTTTTTTTGGTGACAGCATTGGAATTAAAACCTTCAATTAGTTTTCTGAGTGTCCTCAAATAGATGACACGGAGCTCATCTATCTGGAGATGATAGCCAATTTCAATGGCTTACTCTGACATGGATATGCAGGTTCCTTGAACCAACACTGCTCTAGTTTTTTCAGTGTCTCTGTTCTACACAATCAGTAATTAAACTTTGAAAAAAACAAGGAATCTATCCAAATATCTCAAACATATAAGGTTACTCCAAAAATGCTGTTTTGGGAATGAAAAGTTTGGAAAATGAGATTTTATAGATTTATTAATAACAGATATGCTAAAATGGACTTCTAGGTGTCGTCTGTTTCCTGCAACATACCCATGCATGTACACACATGCTCCCCACTGCTCTTTTTATCCCCTGGGAGCCTATTCCATTTGAATTCTATCCTTGTGGTTTCTGTTAGGTTTCACCGGTCGGAAGATCCCACAAGAGATTGGAGGTGTGTGGACAGTGCAGTAGGGGTATTTGCTAAATTGTGTCCTTCCCTGTCGGGTCACCATGGGTTAGCTGCATCCCTTGATTGAATCATTCTTTTACTATCCTGGTTCCAGTACTGGTTTTTTTTTTTTTTTTTCCTTTATCCTTCAGATTCTCTGCAGTTAATAGTTCTTGGAAGCTACCTATGAATGCATTTCCTTGCCTTCTAACCACTTTGAATAAGAAGAAGCCAATGATACAAGTTGAGATGTTTCATAATTTGTATCATGTTGAATGAGTTTCAGTTATCAATAGACATAACTTTTCAGTTTATGCGTATTAAAAATTTAATGGAATGATGAATAATTAAATATGTCAGGCATAGTAGTAGATGATGGGAAGTACAAATTATATATTATGTTTGTATTTTAAGAGCTCACAACCCTTAGACTCTCTTATTACACTGATATTATAAAATTATAGGACATTAAACACTGTGAAACATAAAGCATCTCAGAGAGCATTTAGTCCAATACTGTTCTTTTCTGGATAAGAAAACTAATACCCAGCGAGTTAAATTCCAAGTGAACATTGGTGCTCTTTCCAGTATATAATGTAATATCTACTTTTTTCCCTAGACAATCTCAGTAATTCATGAACTTACAGATCTATATATTTTGTTTCCATTTTCATAATTGCATTGGAATATTCCCTAACAATTCACAAAAATGAAGCTATAATATCCATAACAGGAACCAAATAAAATGTAGACTATTTCCTTACCCTTCACTATGTAGTCTTTCTCAGAAAAATATAATAATACAGTTGTAATAATACCACCATAAAGACTGATTGATTTTTCAGCAAAAGTATAATTTACATATAGCAAATATAGATATGTATGTACCAAATATCAATATTTAAATTAAAAGTAATGAAATAAAGTGGGAAAATAATATGTGTAACACATGCATTAGGTAATGTCCTAAGGTATAAAATAATAAAGAATCCGTTTAATGAAACACAATAGCAGCCGGTTGAACAGCCTACTGAATTCACAATGACTTCCAGAACTTATAACAACTAGTGTTGAAGAGGATTTCTCAAAAGAAGATATCTTATATGCTGTTGAAGAGTGAGAGAAACAGACACACTTTGTTTATAGCATATTCATATTGCTTTTACTTAGGTTCCAGTAAATGTAAATATTTAAAGACTAGGTGGACACTGCTGCAGAGTTTTATTTGTTTATATTCATAACAAAATTAGTAAGCCATGGCCAAGTAAGGTTTTATTGAAAAAAACAAATTTTATGCATTATCTAAAAACCTCAATATTGGATTCTATAATGTCAAGAATAGAAAATTTGTAATATTCTTTAACAGTTTGAAACCCACAAAACTGTTTAATATGTGAAGAAAAGGTCTGCAGTTTTAAATGTGAGCTTTCTCCAGTAAAGAAATTCCCACATTAAAACCCACTGACCTTCTAAATTTTATTATCCTGTACTTTTAATGCTTCTTAATTTAGTTCAACCTAAATTCATGTTTTAAGGTCTCAAATAGAAAAAAAAAAACCCTATGTGATATCTTTAATCTTAAAAAAAGAATTTATTAGAGGAGGAGTTGTGATGAGAATAGAGGACTTCAAGTCAGGTATTAAAGCAACAAAAAGAGGAAAATCACACCAAATTGTCATTATTTGGATCACTATTTGTTTTTGCCTCATTGCTATAAAAAGACTGCCTTTCAATTTCTGGTATTTCCAATCAAAAGAGTCACTTTTTTCCTTAAAAATGCTTATTATATAAAACTTAATGGTTCATAGTTCTAACTTTAGTTCAAATTTGGAAGAAATAGGAAATAAAGACCATTCTAGAAATACATAGTTCCAATACACAAGTCTTAAATATGCAGTCAAATGAAATTCAAAGAAATGTACACATTATGTAACCACTAGCTAGAACAATTGAGAACTTTAGCAGCATCCCAGAAATCTCCCCACTGCCTCTTCTTAGTCATTACCTTCCAAAGGTAAGCACTACTTGACCTCTAATCAACACAGATTAATTTTAATCTGTTTTTGAATCTCATGTGAACAGCATTATGCTACCAATGCTATTTTACATCTGGCTTCTTTCCCTCAGCATTATTTATGTGAGAGGCTTCCATACCACTGCTTATAGCAACATCCTGTATATTTTCAATGCTATATTGTATGAATACACAAAGATGCACTTATCCATCCTACAACTGATGGACATTTGGATTGCTTCCAGTTTGGGGAAACATGGATACTTTTGCTATGAAAATTGATGTACAGCTTCTGGTGAAATTTTTATGCATTTTTTGCTGGATCTATTACTACAAATGGAATTTATATATCTTAGGTTGAGAAATTCAGCTTTATTAGTGACTTTCAAGCAACTTTCCAAGTGGTTGTACTAAGTAGGACTCCTACCTATCAGCACCATTTCAGAGGTCAAGTTCTTTTAAATCTTCTTGAATACATTTAAAAATATATTTTTAAAATTTTAGCCATTACGGACTATCTCGTTTTTTAGATCATTTGTATTTCCCTAATGAGTAATGGAGTTCATAAAATTACCTTATGTTTGTTGCCATTTGGATATCATCTTTCATAAAGTATCTTCTGAAGGTTTTTACCCATTTATAAAAGTAATTTATGGTATTTCTATTAAAATATAGGCTTTATTTTTATTCTTGGATATATGCTTTTTATATGTTTTATTGAGATATAATTCACATACTTATAAAACACACATTTAAACTGTACAATTCAATGGTTATTAGTATATTAGAAGAATTGTGCAAACATGGCTGTAATCAATTTTAGAACATATTTATCATCCTAAAGAGAACTCCAAAGCAGTCACGCCTCCCACTTTCTCTCAATGCCCACTCCTCAGCCCTCCACGACAACTAATCTAGTTTATGTCTCTATAGATTTGCCTATTCTGGGTATTTCCTACATGCAAATTCATATATGTTCTTTTGTAATGAATTCCTACCATATATGGTCTTTTGTGACCTCTCTTGTGCCTTCTTTCACTTAGCACGTTCAAGTCCATTCAGGTTGCAGCTTGTCTCGGTACTTGATTGTTTTTGATTGCTAAATAATATTCCACTGTATGAATATATCACTTTTTATTTATACATTTATTAGTTGACTGATTTTTACGTATGTTCAAAGTTTTGACTTTTAGGAATATTGCTGCTATAAACATTCTTGTACAATTTTTTGGTATATGTTTATTTTCATTTATGTTGGTTATATACGTAGGATAGCAATGGCTGGATCAGATGGTAACACTGTTCAGCGTCTGAGCAACTGCCTGACTGTTTCCCAGAGGCTACACCATTTACATTCCCACCAGCAGTGCATGAGTGTTTCAGTGTATCCACTCTACCTGTCTTTTCACTACCTGTCTTCTTCATTTATTGATGTCCTAATTATGTGAGTGGTGTTTCCTTGTAGTTTTGCAATTCCCTAAATAGCTAATGAAGGTGAGCATATTTTTATGTGATTATCATCCATTTGTATGTCTTCTTTGGAAAACTGTTTAGTTAGATCCTTTGCCCATTTTTAAATCTTTTTTTTTAATTGAGTAGTAAGAGTTCTTTATATATTTTAGATAAAAGTCCCCTATCAAATATATGATTGCAAATATTTTTTCTTATTCTGTGTGTTGTGCCCCTCTAGTGAATTTTTCATTTCAGTTATTGTATATTTCAATCTCAGAATTTCCATTTGATTCTTTTTTATAATTTCTACTTTTTAGTGATATTCTTTATTTGATGGGTTGTTATCATACATACTTTTTAAATTCTTTAAGCATGATTTCATTGTTTCTTTAAAGATATTTACAATGGCTACTTTGAAGACTTTCTCTGGTAAGTGTATACCTTGTTTTTCTTGCAGACAATTTCTACTGTCTGTTTTATTCCCCCATTATGTGTCACACTTTTCATACTTTTTTATTTTTCAGTTCTCATAGTTTTTTGTTGAAAACTGAACGTTTTAGGTGACATAATTTTAACAAGTCTGCAAACTCATTGCATCTTCCCTTCTGGGGCTTGTCATTGTTGCTTGGTTATTGGTTGTTGCTTGTTACTGGTTGTTTATCTGTTTACTGACTCAGCTTGACTATTTTTGCAGCGTGGAGGTTCTGATATTGCTCCTCAGAGGTATCAGCCATGGGTGCATGTACATCACCACGTGACAATAGCGGTTTTGGCCAGGCTCTCTCTCATCATTGCTTCCCCTGATCTCTCTGTTAAACCGTTGACCTCTGTCACTATCATGCCAAGATGTTAGATTACACTAACCATCAGTCAGTCACTCTATTGGGGCATACATTTCTCCATAGTTTAATCCAATTAAATATGGGTCTCTTTGAATGGGCAGTTTTTGAGGCCATATTGTGAAAGCTCTTTTTAGCTGTCTCATTCTTTGATATTCCTTGGTAAACTACCTGACCCATGGACCTCTGTTCTTTGGCTTGCCTACCTCCTGACCACAATATCTGAATCACTGCTCTAGACCACAGGAGTGGTTAACTGCTCTCAGAGGGATTCTCCTGCTTTATGAGGAGAGAGGTGGGTGAGGGCAGAAGCATCTGGTTTTCTGAGCTTGCCTCTCCTGGAATGGAGACTTTGACTACTAGCAAGTTTGGTTAAGGTAATCACGGACTCACTGTTCTCAGTCTGCCATGTCTGGTATAGAGCTCCCTTCTTTTAAGTGGGGGTTGAGTGGAGGATAGGGGCTCTCCCCCTCACAACCTCATTTACCTGGATATTTGTCTCTGCAATACAGACCTGGCTGAATGAGAAATTCTCTATCTCCTGACTAGGAACAGAGAGAGAAGAAGACTCATCTTGGCCACAGCTGTGTGGAGTGCAAAGTCCAATGTAGATATTATATTCTAATCTTTGATGAGAGAAATTCTCAAGTGAAACTTTGAAAGAAGGTGATTTACTACCACATGCATTTGATGAAAAATAACACCAAGTTATATATACAAGTTACTCCTTCATAGTGATCATTTAAAGAGTTAAATTGATTTGTTTACTGAATCCATGTTCTGTAGTGTTAACTTTATCATACTTACTTCTCTATCAGTTTAACTGCAACACAAAGAATGTATCTAAAAGGATTTCTTCAAATCGAAGTGCTAATATATCCACAAGAAATGGTGATTGCTGAAACTGAGAGATGTCTTTAAAATGGCAGGGAAAAAAAGTAAAAGAACAGAAAAACTATAAAATAGAGCAAAGGAATTCCCAAAGTATAAGAGATTAGGTACTTTCAGTAGGTCTAGCAGCTGTTCTTGTGTCAAGAGATCTCAGAAAGCTGGGTTATTTTCTCAAGTTTCCAGTTCTGTCTACCTCTCACCATTGTATCACTTCCCCACCCCACCCCAAGCTTTCCTTGATACATTCTCATTATCCTTATCTGCTCACACTGGTGGTCACAGATAAATGACTGAAAATTCCTATCTGTATTACGGAAGTATGGTCAGCATTTTTTTCTGCATACATTTGAAAAATTAAATTCTTACTCATAATTTTACAATGTTTGAACTCCTTCAGCAGTGAACTTTCTGATTTTGTCTTTACTGTTAGAAAAAGGTATTTCACACCTAGCATGAAAATTAAAAAAATAAAAAATAGAAAAAGGTATTTCACACCTAGCATGAAAATTAAAAAAATAAAAAATGAAAATAAAAAAATAATGGGAGCCACATACCCCACTGGCACTTTTTAAAAAAAAATTTATTTAATTTATTGTAATTTTGGCTGCGTTGGGTCTTCGTTGCTGCACACAGGCTCTCTCTAGCTGCGGCAAGCAGGGGTCACTCCTTGTTGCAGTGCACAGGCCTCTTCACTGTGGTGGCTCCTCTTGTTGTGGAGCACAGGTTCTAGGAGTGTGGTCTTCAGTAGTTGTGGCTTATGGGCTCTAGAGCGCAGGCTCAGTAGTTGTGGTGCACGGGCTTAGCTGCTCCGTGGCACGAAGGATCCTCCTGGACAAGGGCTCGAGCCCGTATTCCCTTCATTTGCAGGTGGATTCTTAACCACTGTGCCACCAGGGAAGCCCCCCACTGGCACTTTTATCAGTAGTCACTCTGAAGTTGTACAACACCAAGAAAATATTATGCTCTTGCAACATCTATGGAGTTGAAACTGTGGATTTCTCTCTAGTCTCAGATCACTCAGCTGCAATTTCAAAATTCCTAAGAGCTGTCACAGTATTTGCTTCAGAACCTTACCTTTTCGTTCAAATAAACAGACAACTCCAGACTATGTCTCACATATAATATTTATATAGATAAGTGAAACAGACAACTATGCTATTATCTGTTAAAGAGTAGTTTCTTTTCCCCAAGTGTCCTGGGTTTCATTTCATAGGTTTAAATCCATCCCATGAAAATAAGAAAAAGAAAAAAGAAAACTCAAACGGAGGGGCAGGTCATTCTGGGTCAGGCCAAATTGGAGGACACATCAAATATAAAAATATATGAGTCACTGGCAAGCTGCAGAGTTAATTAAGGGAAAGGATCGAGAGATACATAATAATGTGAATTCAAAAGATGATTCTAAACAAATGAGTGGGCAAGGAGGATGGAGAACCATTAGAAAAGATCTAGGCCATCAAAGAGATGGGACCAGGAGGAGTTGAGGGAATTCAAAGAACTGCTGGTCTTGATCTTAGTCACCTGTGAGACAAGAACATCCACATGCATGTAAAGTGGCTGAAAGAAGATGAAGGCTTTGAGAGGAGTTAAAAAAAAATTGAAACTGTAGAAAATGGGAAAAGAAGCCAATTAGGGCTAAATAAGATTGCTGAGTAGGGCTGAATACCTAGCCAAGGTTAGAAATCATAAATTTTGATGAGGCAATTAATACTGCTACGCCACTTCTCTCTGTTAGGCTCTGGCTGTCCACGGGTGTGGGGAGATATAACCTGATGCAGGAGCATTCAGTGGGAATGAGGGCATACAAAGAGAGAGGGATTGAGAGATTATTTTAAGGACAGGGTGTTTTTAGTGTCTTAAGTCATTCTTCAGCTGATTCAGAGGGTCCTTAGACCAATACTAATAACCATGAATTTTTCCAAGTGTCTACTATACGCTAAGCTTGTGTTCCACATTTCACACTATCTCCTTTATCTCGCAAGGAGTCTGTGGAGGGGCTTATAACCTCTTTTAGAAACGGCTACACTGAGGTTTGAAAGGTTACTCAGCATTCCAATGTTACCCAGTCACTAAGTGGCACATCCTGATTCAAACACAAGCTTGTTTAGTGCCACATTCCATGATGGGATAATTCTCTTCTCCTGCTCTTCTAGAGGCTTTATGCATTGACGATTTCAAGACGTGGCTTTAAAATTAAGAACCTACAATGGATTGAGAGGATGCTGTTTGTACGTGTGTGTTCAGTTTGTGAAAATCCAGCTAGTTTATACAATTCTGATATGTGGATCTGTCTGAATGTAGTTTGTACTTCATTACAAGGTATTAAAAAATGAATGAGAACTTTGAGGCTGACTGAATGTGTCTAAGAGGTTCTGAGAGAAACCAGAAGGTCATTTTTAGCGGCAAATGTGATTCATAATAATTTCTGCCTGTATTCTGAAAGTCTTCTCCAGAATTCTACTTCTTACTAGATATATTATTTTGGGTGACATAGTTCACCTCTGTACTCTCATATTATCTCATCTATAAAATGAAGAGTTTAGAATTCTTGAGTTATAAAGAGTCTTTGAGCTGTATAAGACATCTATGCATCTTTTTTTTTTCCTCCCTCAAATTTGATTTTTGTGTTTGGACTGTTTGGATGAAAGAATATTTGAGCTCTCATGAAATGTGCAGGATGATTAAAGTTTTATTACATGCATAATTCTTGGAAATGTATACTCCTTCTATCATATATATTAGCAAATAGTCATCCAGCCCTTCAAAAATAGAATTTACATTTTAAGAGACACTTGAGTCAAGATGCCATAATTTATACATTTACGTTAAACTGAAACAATAAGAGAACTGTCAAATAAACAAAAGTGAAAGCAAAATAAATCTGGACTTAGTAAGAAAAGACTTTATTCAAAAGAGTTGTCGTCATGGGGGAAAGACCTACAGAAGGAGGAGGATTACTGCAATGGGGGCATTCTCTGATCCTACAACCATCAAGTGTCTCAAGGGTTATGAAAAAAGGGGTTTTCTTTTATAGAGAGAAGTCAACAATGCTGAAAAGAACTGTGTGTGTGGAAATAGAATGAAAGGTGTGAGAAGTGGGAAGAAAGGATGGTATGATCAGAAAGCAGATCCGAGAATGTTTTATCCTAAAGCCAGCCTATTTCCCAGGAGGACCTATTGAGGATGGATTTCTGCTGGCTCAGCATAAGAGTGGGCCAGATGTCCCAGAGTCTGGGGGAAGGAGATTATCTTAACCAGAGTTTGATTAATAAACATTTTATTCCAATTAATCAACGAGGACAAGCAGTTCAGCTAAACATTTATGAACCAGAGTGTGGAAATTTGGAGGGGTGATTTTGGTCTTGTCCTAGGTAAACAAAGAGGGTATCTAGGAGTATTTATTTGAGACATATGGGGAAATATGGTTGTTTAGAATAAGTGGTTTTCCAGAGCATACGTAGAATTTATTTTTCTTTTTTTTTAAATAAATTTATTTATTTGTTTTTATTTTTGGCTCTGTTGGGTCTTCGTTGCTGTGTGCAGGCTTTCTCTAATTGTGGGGGCTACTCTTTGTTGCAGTGCGGGGGCTTCTCATTGTCCTGTCTTCTCTTGTTGCGGAGCACAGGCTCTAGGTGCACAGGCTTTGGTAGTTGTGGCACGTGGGCTCAGTAGGTGTGGCTTGCGAGCTCTAGAGCGCAGGCTCAGTAGTTTTAGTGCATAGGCTTAGTGGCTCCACAGCATGTGGGGTCTTCCCAGGCCCCGGCTCAAACCTGTGTCCCTTGCATTGGCAGGCAGATTCTTAACCACCGCGCCACCACCAGGGAAGCCCAAGTGGAATTTCTTAATCTTTGCTGTTTGTCAGGATAACAAGACAGGTAAAATTTACATGGTCAGAGCTATAAAATAATTAGTACATAGGCAAAGTCTTATTGGAGGAATATAATGGCAATAGATAGGGATAGTTTACAAATACACTGTATTATATAATCCTTATCTTGTACTGACTCTGAACAAGAAATGCAGATTCAGCAATTTTTACATAATGACTACAAGGATATGAAATGGAATAATGCCTTAGTGTGCCCAAGGAGAAGCCAGTATATGTACCAGGATTGTACACTGAACATAAAATAAGCTTCATACTCAGCAGGGAAATAGAATACAATCAGAATCCAATTTTTTGTCTGTTCATGTTAAGAATAAACTGTATTTAAAAATAATTAAGAAAAAAATGAGCATCGCACAATCTAAAATGTAATTTCTACCTATAATTTAAAGTAGTAAAGTAAAAGTAATGCAGAATAACTGATTTGTACACATATTCTTTTAAGAGAAATATTTAAGCTTGCATTATTTATTCAAATAACTGTGTTGTAAAATGTCTACCAACCTAGCACCTCTTTATACCTCTTCCCAAAATAAAGCAGATTAAAGGTTTTTATCCAGATATTCTTGTTATTGTCAAACTGAAGCATGACAGAAATATAAATTGGTGATAGAAAGTCTCCCCTAAATATAAGCCAAAACAATCTTGAGAAAGAAGAACAGAGCTGGAGGAATCATGCTCCCTGACTTCAGACTATACTACAAAGCTACAGTAATCAAAACAGTATGATACTGGCACAAAAACAGACATATAGATCAATGGAACAGGAAAGAGAGCCCAGAAACAAACCCACACACTATGGCCAATTAATCTATTACAACAAAGGAGACAAGAATATAAAATGGAGAAAAGACAGTCTCTCAAATAAGTGGTGCTGGGAAAACTGGATAGCTACATGGAAAAGAATGAGATTAGAACATTCTCTAACATCATGTACAAAAATAAACTCAAAATGAATTAAAGACCTAAATGTAAGACCAGATGCTATAAAACTCTTAGAAGAAAACATAGACAGAACATTCTTTGACAAAAATCGCAGCAATATTTGTTTGGATCCACTTCCTACAGCAATGAAAATAAAAATAAACACATGGTACCTAATCAAACTTAAAAGTTTTTGCATGGTAAAGGAAACCATAAACAAACAAAAAAAAAACACCTATGGACTGGGAGAAAATATTTGCAAACGATGCTACCGACAAGGGATTAATTTTCAAAATATACAGACAGCTCATACAGCTTAATATCAAAAAAACCAAACAACCCAATCAAAAATGGACAAAAGATCAAAAGAGACATTTCTCCAAATAAGACATACAGATGGCTAATAGGCACATGAAAAGATGCTCAATATCACTAATTACTAGAGAAATGCAAATCAAAACCGCAATGAGGTATCACCTCACACCAGTCAGAATAACCATCATTAAAAAGTCTATAAATAAACAATGCTGGAGAGAGTGTGGAGAAAAAGGAACCCTCCTACACTGTTCATGAGAATGTAAACTGGTGCAGCCACTATGGAGAACAGTATGGAGTTTCCTCCAAAAAACTAAAATTAAAGTTCACTTATGATCCTGCAATTCCACTCCTGGGCATATATCAGGAGAAAACTCTAATTCTAAAGCATACATGCACCCCAATGTTCATTGCAGCACAATCTACAATAGCCAAGACATGGAAGGAGTCTAAATGTCCATATACAAATGAATGGATAAAGAAGATGTGGCATATACTTACATATATATTTGTGTGTGTGTGTATATATATATATATATATATGTGTGTGTGTGTGTGTGTATATATATATATATATATATATATATATATAAAATGAAATACTACTCAGCAATAAAGAATGAAATGCTATTTGCAGCAACATAGATTGACCTAAATATTATCATACTAAGTGAAATAAGTCAGATAGAGAAAGACAAATATCATATGATATCACTTACATGTGGAATCTAATTTAAAAATGATACAAAAGAACTTTATTACAAAATAGAAATAGACTCTCAGATCTTGAAATCAAATTTATGGTTACTAAAGGGGAAACATGGGGGGAAGTGATAAATTAGGAGATTGGGATTAACATATACACACTACTATGTATAAAATAGATAACAAGGACCTACAGTATGGCACAGGGAACTATATTCAATATTCTGTTAAAAAAAAGAAAGTATCCTCATATTCTATATTTCTCATCTGTTTTTATTTTGCTTTTGTAGCTCTGGAATTCTTAGTAAATTAACATTTACTTCTGCATTTATAAAGCAATTTCTGGTTCTGCTCATTCCGTTAAATGGGGCCAATGCATGAATGACCTATTCAGCAAAATTACTGTCACAACTCTACCTTGTGAAACACGATTCTGTGATTTTTCTGGGTCTATCTCCTCAAGATTTTCAAAACTTCATGGACAACAGAGGATTAACAATATGTATCCACTGTGTGATGTCAACTGAAAGAAAAACACTGACAGGCAACTTGACTGTGAAGCAGAGTAACAGCAGCTCTTTAAAGGGTTTGCAAACTGGGGAGACATGGTCTGGTTGAATACCACATGGTGTGCCCACCATTGAGGCAAACGGGCAGAGTCTATACAAAGGTAAAAACCACAAACAAGGTATGAAAGTCATTCGGTCCTGTTTGGTGGGGAACTGTAACAGTTCTTTTGGTTCAGTACTTTCCAAATGTCAATCCAAAGCAGAGGAGAGACTGTCAGATAGCTGTCTTTTTCCATTGCTCTGAGGACTGTTATCAGTCGTCACGGTGTTTCTCATGCTAACCCTGGCCTCTTTTTTTTTTTCTTATTGTCAGTGAATTTATTCACTGTACATTTAATCTCTTTGAGTTTATGAGTCTATGTTATTAACTTTCATAGTAAAGCAAAATGTATTTATATAATCAGGAAAACTTAATGTCCATAAATGATAATATCAAAGGGAGATAAGGGAGATTAACATTGCATCACGTTTGTTAAGTTCCTACAGTGTGTTTTTAACTGTAACAGAAGGAATTCTTCAATTTTAAATATCTTTTACAAGCCAAACACTGCCATATATTTGACCTTAAGAAATCCTTGCATTTATGGAACAAATGTATTTAAAAAAAGAAAGAAAGAAATTCTCATAAGAACCCTATGGAATTGGAATTATTAATCTCATTTAAACATGGGAGTATTGAGGGTGCAAGGGATTGATTAAATTTAATGACATCACATACTCTGGAAGTCAGAGCAGAAACTCAAATCTAGAGCTCTTCCCCTACATGAGCCATGCTTTTTTTGCTGCCCTTTTATTTTCTATAGATCATAATTTCAAATAGACATTGATGTTGTATATGTCAATAAAGTTCCTAATGGCCACAATATATATCATATTGAACATTTACCACAGGTAGCACTGTTTAAGTGCAACACAACTATTGTCCCATTCAACCCTCACAGCTGTCCTAGGTTTTTGGTATTTTTCTCCCCCATTTTGCAGATGAAGGAAGCAAAGCAATGGAATTTCAATTTACACAGCTAGTGAACATTGTAAGTAACTAGGTGAGATTCAAACCCCAGAAGTTTGACTTCAGAGCCCATATGCAATCATCATTTAATAAAATGACACTACATAGAATAAAAAATAATGACTAGGGTAAATGTACAAATATATGTTGCATTCAGTTAATAATATGGGAATAACAAACGTAGAGCAGAGATGGAGGAAGCCATGGTGATCTAGACTGAACTGAGAATGTGTCTTCGTATTTCATCCAACCGTTTACAAATCTTTTGCCCTCAACATCCTGGTATATATTTTGGTGCATATATTTATGCATTTGTGCTTAGTATATACCTAAGACTAGGATTGTTAAACTATGAGTAGGCATACTTTGGTTTTAGTGTATTTATAAAATGATGTCACAACATTATTATTTGGCAGATCGAAGGTGGCTAAGGTTTTCTGATCGACACATTTACAATTAAGCTCTTTATTTACCATTTCTGTATAGTGACTTGACTGAGTTAGAATGCGAATAGACATCAGCATCTGATAGCAACTGAAATATTTTCCCAAAATGATCATGTTGTTGGTATTCTGTTAACAACAGAAAACTCATTTTTTTCAACAATGTAAATATAGCAACCTCACTTTATGTATCAGAATCATAATTGAAGTTGTGTAGCTTTCACCATTGTGAATTTTAGGTTTAACACAAAATATCACTGTGTTAACCCATTTTTATAAACACATTTTATGTCCCTAAAACTATCCCAAAAGCAGGAGATACAAGAGTGAACAAAACAGACCTACCGCTGCTGTCCAGGAACGTGAAGTTCAGTGAGGCAGACAGACATTGTTATTAAATACACTATTTCTATTTATGTAGATAATTACATTAACCATTAAAAGAATAGAAAGAGTTTTTGAAGGAGAAATGTGGGCACAGTGGAACGAACAACTAACCTGGGGGAAGAATTCAGTGGGAAAATTTATTCTGTTTTTCCATAAAATGTCTCTTTGATCTTGAACAAGGGCTTAAAACTGATGTTTCTAGATATCATCCAATAGAACCCCTTATGTATAGAGAAATAAAGCAAAGTGCAGTAAAACCACCATATCATACATTTCTTGTATGTGTCTTTATTTGAGGGAGTGAACAATAGATATGAAACCCAAAGTCCTCCATTAATTTAATCATTTCCAGCTTTCTAGTGTGTTTATTTTAGAGATACCTGCAAGGCCCACAGAAGTATGTTGGAATATCTGTCCCTGGACTAAATGGTTCCAGATTCCTGTTTTATCACATTTCCTGGGTTTGCTTTTCCAGGTACTCTCCCTTTTCTCTTGCTGTTGACTCCTTCATTTTATTTTCTTTTCTCACGGCTTATTTGATACTTGTCTGTAGAACAACAAACTCCACTTCTATTTTCTAATTCTAAACTATCAGAGCCTGGACTCCACACCAGAGATTCATTTATTTGTTCCTTCATTTTACAAACAAGTATTGAGCACTTTCCTCTGTTAGGTACTATGCCCAGTGCTTCAGAGTCAGAAATGAAAATACTTGATCACCACTGAAGAAAATCATGGAATCCAAGCCACAATTATCAACACTACTAAAACTACATGAAATATAGATGGGGAACTTTGGGCAGATGGATAAACAGGCATTATTGAAAATATTAACAGATTTTAAAATTATAGTATTGTTTAATAAAGTATGTATTAGAAAGCACCACAAATCATAGCTGCATTGCTGAGTGAACTTTCACATAGTGAACATAGCCATGTAACCAAAAGCCAGATGAATTACAGGACATTAACAATAGGCCAGAAAAAAAAACCCTCAACCCTGCTTCAATCATTATCACATCCTTATAACACCTTAGATTAGTATTACCTCTTTTTGAAATTTATATCAATGGAATTACACAATCTGTATCTTTTTATTTCTGTTGCATGTAATAATAGTTTATTTTTCTATTGCTACAATCATTCATGCACATATTTTTTGGTGCACACCTGTATACATTTCCTTTGAGGCATGGGTATGCACATAGCGTTAGTATGTTTATGGAAAATGTTATTATAATATAAATAATTTGGCAGAATGACAATGACTAAGGGTTTTTAATCAACTCTTCTCTATGTAAAAAAAAAAAAAAATCATGTCCATGCATTACAGGGTCTCACAATTCTCATAGTTAAGGAGCCTCTATATGCTAAAGAAAATTACTTAAAACCTCGTCTAAGAAGCATTCATATGAACACTTTATAATTCATTCAATTATATGCCTCCCTGGTGTTTTATGTATCATATACATACATATGTATTTGATCCTTTTGTTGAAGCTGTATTTAACTTTATGTTTTGTTTTAACAGCATGTCCTTTTATTAGAGCTACTGCCTGGAGGCAGAGAGTGATAACAAAAGGAAAATATTACATGCACCATAGCATTTTTTACTTTATTGTTTTTTCAAAATATGTAGCGATTAAATTATATAGCATTCCCAGAATCAGAGAAGGGAAGTAAAGGATCCATCCCCTTCTCCTCAGAGCCTCACCTCTCTCTGGAGGGTAACACGATTTGCTGCCTCCCATTATGTGTGAGAACCCTGCACTGTAGTTTAGCATAGAAATAGAGGAGGATGACAGCTGTGCTAGGAGCTGGCAAGAAACTGTAAGGAAGCAGAAACGCAATTACCCAACTTGGAATCTGACCAGGAGAATGGAAGTCATTCTGGGTTTCTTTTTTTCACTTAAGTTTTAGACACTTTTAATGAACAAATGATCTTTGTACTTTAGTTTTCCTCTTCTTGCAAAAACAAAATACAACCAACACTTTTATACATTTAGTTCTCAAAAAGAGTCTTTCTTTGATTTAAAATTGAAAAAGTGTCTGTCTGTAAAACAACATACTAGAATTATTCCGGCAAGTTTTGGCAAGTAGTATATTGAGTGATTGCATATTTTCTAAAAGGACAGAAAACAAAAAAACAATTTTCAAATGAAAACGATCCACACAATTCTTCTACATAAAAATCTAAAATGCAGGGCTTGAATTAAGAGCCTCAAATATTCCTTTATGTACCTCATTCTTGGATTATGATACGGTCTAATACTTTACTGTTTTTGTTGAACTAATAATAAAGAATTTATGAATTATAAACCCATAAGGACCATGGAAAAATCTCAAAAGTATTTTTATTGAGCAAGCTCTAAGCCATAATAGACTGGCTGCTATATATTGTTGCTAAATGTAAGGGGAAATATTTTGGTTGTAGTTTCTCTGTTGTCAAAAAAGACTTAATTTGGTAGCAAACTGGTTTGAAGAACATTATTATCTACAGTATCATTATCTTTAAATTTTTAAAAAATATTTGAATTTTATTGTTGGTATTGTAGGATATTAAGGCAAGGGAATCTGAGTTTTATCCTGGCTCAGCCACTTACTGGTTGAGTAATTTTAAAAAAGCTCGCTCTATAAGTGCTAAATATTTTTACAAATTTATGCAAGTCACTAGGAAAATGAAGTTGATTTTCCCAGCAAGATTGTTTCGTAGGCAGAGATGTCAATATTTATAACTTGTGAGATGGCATGCTATTCACTACTTCACTTGCTGGCACTGAGTGTGACCAAATCAGTAAGAGAAATACTCAGATCTATCAATGTGTGCCCTCCTCTCTTTAGCAAAAATTCCATACTTATCTCCAAATCTTCGCATGAGGTTTTGCACCCTTAATTACTAGCTATTTCAAGCGTAATATTTCTTCCTCAGCATTAAATCATGACTACAACTGTGATGGCTCCATGCAGGGGAATTCACACTGGCACAAGCTTAGTCTGTGTCTTATTCAAAACCTAGCTATGTACTTATCTCCTAACCCTACAGTAGCCAAAGGAAGGCAAACAATCTCATACTTAGGTTAACATTATATCCTTGTTTGACCTTTTTCTCCGTAAGATCTCACCAGGCCACTTTTTAAGCCTATTAAACTTTACTGTTTTTATAGCTACACACTAACTTTGATGCGTTTTTCTTTGCTCATAAAATAGAACTCCTGTCTGCATTCCGTTTTGTATAATTATTGCCCACTCCACAGGTTGGGGAAGAAAAGAAATATCATGCTTATTAGAGATACATACTAGAACAAGTGGGAAAAATTATATAGCTATCCAATAGAGAGCCATCCCTTTTGGGGGTGGGAGGGCACTTTTATGGCCTTTCTAAATGGAACTATGCACGCACCTGTTCACACCAGAGAGGTGGAGGCTGCCACGTTCTCCCCTTCACCTCTCACCGCTAATCAATCAACAAGTCCTAGCTCAACTTCCGCCATACTTCTCAGAAGTTATTCATACTGATAATCTCTGTCAATCTTCTAACCTAAATGTAAATCACATCTCACCTGAATCACTGCAGAAGCTATGTAACAGGTCTGCTCATACCATTTCTCATCCCACTCTGCGCACTCCTTCTCCTTAGGAACTGTTCTAAAAGCAGCCCGGAGGGGATTCCTGCGTGTGAAGTCCCCCACCATGGTTGATCTCAAGTCAACAATATGAACATGGGATTGGGAAGAGAGGTGTGGATAGACGTGCCCCATCTGTGAGCCAGTTCTCGCCCAGGCCAATTCCAGGCACCTGGGCAAGTCTAATATCCGGGACCGGCTTAAAGCTCCTCTATGGTTTGTATGTGTGGCTCTCAGTGAACTGGACCTCGTCCATCTCCCCCTTTACCTCTCCTTGCTTGCTAATCTCCACAGAGAGTGGAGATACTTCCATCCTTACTTTGTACTGTCCCTCCTCCCAGATTTCCCACATGTGATATTCCGTTTGAAGGAACAACTCTCCCACCTATTATTCTAATCTTGTCTAATAATTTCAAGTCACAAATTGAAATTTATTTCCCTGGAAGTCTTTTACCTTTAAGACTAGGACATACATCTTTTCTATGTTCCTATACCATCTTGCAATTCATTATAACGCTTATCAAAAAGTGATGTTTTGTGTGTATTCTCTTTATTTTTGTATATATTTTTTTGCTATATGATAGTAGCAGGTCCTCTCATATTGACTGTCATTACTTCTTGCCAAGTAGTGTAGCTCTTTCTTAGTAGATAATCAAGAAATATCCGTTACATTATATGATTATATATTTCCCAAAGTAGATGTTAAAAACTTCAAGAATAACTAAAAATGGACTAATTCTAGTCTTACCCAGAGGCAATGGTTTGGAGAAGGAAGAGGTTCTCATGACTTGGGTTCCTGTTAAACATTTCCTACTTTGTACTTGTGCCTTGGATAAACCCTCTCAAAACGTCTCAATCACAGTCTTATGCCAGCTTTATTATTACAATTAAGAAAATATATGTGAATACTTTATGTTAGCTATAAAGTCTATGTATGCTGTCTCATTGTCATCATTCTTATCTCAAATTTAAGCATAAAGCACAGACAATAGAATCGAAAACTAACATGACAGAAACAAGTATTATAAAATTAAATTAATATATCACATTTTATAATATTCAAATAGTTTCATCATTATTATGCATTTTATTTTTGTGGAAGTTTAGGTACAATCAAGACTTTCGTGTGTGGATGCTACTTTTTCCTCATCATTATTATATTTTGTAACCTATTAGTAGAAGTTCATTTTAAAGATCTATTAGTTTAACATAGATTGTTAAGGTCAGTTCAGTGCCAAAACCAGAAACCACTTACAGCCATCAGCCCTTCATCTCCCAGGAGAGCTACAGTTTCACTTTATCCTTCTCTGACCTAAATCCAATACAAGGAGAAAAAAAGCGCCTACGTTTCCAACATGCTGTTACACCACCACAGCATGGTCATTAATTTGGCTTTAGCCTTTGCAAGCTGACCCTCTGCAGTTCCAACCTTCCAGATTTTATGTATTCAGTTTGAAAAAGGCCAATTTTTTCAAAAGCAGCTAGCTATTAACAGAAGGAAGAGAAAAACAAGATTTATCTTATCCCACTCCATCCAAAACAAGGTGCTGTGCTTTCTGTGACTTCAATTTGACAAGTAAAGCCCTGAGCAGACATGTAGCATCACTGCTTGTCACTATAAGGCAAGAGAGTGGAAAAGATAGTGTAGGAATAAGCAAGTGTAGCAGGTAACTAATTAAGATTAGGAGTCAACAGTGAAAATTTTTCTATATCCAAGACACCCAATCCTGTCATATCTACCATAATACAAAAGATATATAACTGTCATGCAACAAACTCATTTGGAAAATATAAAAATTTTTTTCTTCCAATTTTTAAAGCAAAAATGGGAGATGAAATGAAAATCTGAAAGTGAAGCAAAAAAAAATGTGATAATTCGACCTTTATTTTACAAGTTTGTCACATTCAGAAATCAAATTTCTTCCAAATGAGATCAAACATTTCTATTCCCAATTCCCAATATTTAAAATAATAATCTCCCTCTCTCTCTCCCCCGCCTCTCTCTCTCCCTGTTCCTGTCAGCATATAAAACTATCTTCATCTTAACATATTTAATATATGAAAGCCAATATATTACATGGAATCACATGTACTCCAGGTCCTTCACTGTGAATTTTCCCATTTCTTTCGCTATAGCATTTTCCCTGATTTTTTTCCCCAGAGTTGTTTCTACCAAATTCTTTCCTTCTTTTTATTTTTTTTCTTTTCTTCCTGTTTCTATCCATTAGTCTAAAATTATTGGGGAAGCTTGTTTTCTGAACCAGGCTCTGTTTGTACTGAATACATTGTGTGTGAAAGTGACATGCAGGAGTAATTATATGCAATTATAACTTTGAAATCAACTATTAAAATTGTGTTGAGAGATACAGACAAGGAGACATCCAATAGAGCTCCTTTTTTGTTCTATCCCTCCTTACACTTTCTCACATGTTTGAATTTATTCCCAAATCTAGTCATTTCCCAACTTCTAGCCCTAATCTTCCATTATGGAAATTGACAAATGTTGAAAAAGTAAGTCTTCTAGGTTACTTGTACTTTCCACTTTTTCAATGAAGTATAAACTCATTACTATGGACCAGCTGACAATGTGCTTAGAAATGAAGATAATATTTTTAAAAAGTCATGATTTCTGTCCTTCAGGAAATAATGAGTAAGAAAAAACTCACAACTTCTTTAATACATTCCTTTTTACTTTCTTATAGGTTACCCATCATATTCCCATGAACTTCCTGGCCAGGCTGCTGAGAATCTGAGGTAAAGTTATGCTCATGTCATTTCCAACAATGGAAGTTCAGTGCCAAGATACAGGAGGTTGAAAAGGAATTAGCAGAGCAGCAGCGGTTCTGTTTAAGAATTCTTCCCACACTGGCATATATACAATAACCTCCTAACCAAGGAGAGCAATTCTGAGCAGAAGGTTCATACTCATTTTCTTTGTTCTGAAATTATACTTCCAAATGTAGAATGCTGACTGATTTATTCTGGCGCTGACATTCACAATGTCTTCACTGTATTTCCATACAGAGTCCTTAAGTTTATGGTGTGGTCCCTATTGCAACTCACAAGTTATGTCTAGTTCAGGAAGTTATAGATATTTAGCCACCCAAAGCGACTTTTCAAGTCCAGAGTCCTTTATCACATGGCACTGTCAACTTATGTCCATTTTTCATAGTGATCCCATTAATTTGATTATATCTTGCCAGTTTGCAACCCGTGGACTAGCTGGTGACCATTTGTTATACTATTTTTGTAATTGTTTTCAGTTCCAGTATTCTTACATTTTGTTCTATGCATCAAATGGTAAACGCTTTAAAGCACAATGAATACTGATCAGGAAAGGTATAAACTGGTGGTAAATATTTCTTGTAATTTCTAAATACCTACTCACTAGTAGCAGAAAGAAAACTAACGTGAAATTTATACCTACAAGCAAATTTTTCACAGTGCCAGCATCTTATTACTTCCCTCCTCTATTACCACCTCCAGGTGTCTCTTGCCTTTTACTGGATTTTCAAGCATGTTAACTCCCCTTGCCTAGTGGAGAAAACTTAGTCTCCCCCTTCATAGATTCTGAGCATCCTATTATGCACATAACCGAAAATGCTCTCCCATTAATTCTTACTATTGGAACTGCAGCAAATCGAGGAAATGGAGCCTGTTGGTCTCTACCCATAAATCCTATGAACTCAAACTGTACTGTATCTCTCTTTTATTTCTAGTCTTCTAATGACAGGAGAAGCCTGAAACATCCAGCGGACAGGATTCCCACCAGCAGTCATAAAATCTCCATAAAACCTCATGAGTCTGAGGATAGAGCAACTCATTTTAAAAGTGAGTCATTGTATGTGATTGTCAGTAACTCCAACCCTTCATAATCAGATGTGTAGTCAGAATATAACAGAACAAATTTAAGAGTGCCATTGGTCAATCAGAGCATATGTTCTTCAAAGAAATGCCTGTGATTAAAATATAAACAAATAAAAAAAAGCTGGACCCTTTGTCACATCAGTGACATCTGAGTAAGAATAGTGGATGGCAGAAGATACCATTTCAAGATATAATCTTTACACTAGCATGCTTTTTCTCCCCAGGACCTTCTAGCATATTCCCTAAGGCCATAGCTATTCAACTCCAACTAGTGTCACTGCAGCATGTGAAACCACACAGGAAGTGAGATCAACTATTCTTATCCACACTCAGTAGTTCAGAGAATTAAAAATATTCTCAAATATATTCGAGTGAGTTAGAAAACTGAGGAATCTGATCATGGATCTTACTTGTACCTTCTGAGACTCCTACAGATTGTTCATTTAAAAATCATCTATGGGCTTCCCTGGTGGCGCAGTGGTTGAGAGTCCGCAATATATTCGAGTGAGTTAGAAAACTGAGGAATCTGATCATGGATCTTACTTGTACCTTCTGAGACTCCTACAGATTGTTCGTTTAAAAATCATCTATGTTTAATAATATTGGATTTTTACCAGAAAGTAGAAATACATTCTCACTTTTAGGATCATTACCTTACACCAAAATTAACAAACAAACTGGATTACTGACTAACGACATCTTCTGTTAGAATCTGTTGTAATTCTTCATCACCTTCAACCAGTCTATTTCACACATTTCAATAATGGTCATTTATGAGGTAAGAGAAACTGAGTCATCGGGAACCTGAATTTGTTAAAAATATGTCCCTGACTATGGATTCTTTTAAAAGTGAGCAATTTTTCTAGGCACATGGTAAATGGCTCAGATAAATACACTGCCTCCATAATTAAAAGAGCACCACAGGACATGAACCTCTTCCTTAGTGATACCTGGTGAGTACCAAACTTACTCCCAATCAGTAAAATCCCAGAATGTCAGGTCTCTGTCTGCAATGATTGCTTCCAAGTGTCTTCCATGTGTGTGTCCTTTCACGGGGTCTGAGGAGTGCTTCCAAACTACCAGTGCTAAAGGGTCAGCTTATTACTGTTAGTATTATATTTCATATATTTATTTATTAAAATATTTATTATGATATTAATAATATATTTTATATTACGCTCTCTAATTTATATGGAACAATATTTTGTATATAATATAATAAAATGAATTACCAGAAGAATGCCAAAGACATACAGGATATGAGCCCTGATTTTCATCAGTAGATTCAACAAACATTGTCATTCTACAGTTGTAACTTGAGTTATGAGTAAAACGTCAGTTCCCCATATTAACTGCCAATACACACACCCTGAACAGAAATAGCAGTCCTACACTTGGTATTGTTTTTTGGTTCTAGCGGGAATGTGTGGAGTGGTACCTCACAGTGGTTTTAATTTTAAATTTATACTGTGCCATGTGTTTAGGGTAGCATATAATTAAGAAAGGTATATGCTTTGGCTAAATAGTAGGCAGGTACAGAAGTAACACTAATAAAATAGGGACAGATGGATTTTCTAATATAAAAATAAATTAGTGTTATGTTCCAAAGTGCTCTAATATAACTCGTTTTCAAAAACAGCATTAGCCGTTCCATTTGCCAAGGTGGGAAACTGTACAATGCATCCATGCATCTGCCCCGTACATAATTTACAGATTACATCTATCAATTACAATTAATAGATTATAGGCATTGCTCATATAATTATTATAAATAAAATCATATTTTAATTTCAGTTGATAATCTAATAAAGATGTTCGCTCCAATTTTACAGTGTTAGTAAGTTTCTCCAGTCTGTTCTAGGTATTGTGAGAAATAGAAGGAAATGAAGGCCGTCCTTGCTACTCTCCATGAGCTGCATGTTAATAGAGGATCCATAAACAGTTCAATTAGTAACGTGTAAGGCATGCTGTGATAAAGCAAGAATCAGATTCTGTAGGAGGTTAGGGAGAGATGACTGTCTTTTGGGTGAAATAATCTTTCTACAGCGCAGTGCTGACAGACAGGTTATATTCAGATATGGTTGCAGGGAGGAAATTAAGGAAAAATCAAAGTTCTATGATCTTATTCTCACACTTCTCCAGCCTGAAATCCCCTGTGTTCACAGAATGGGGAAGATAACTACGTGCCATAAACATAGGATAGGCAGGCAAGGTTTAGGAGATAAGATCTGAGGTTCTACTGTGAAAGATTTTAAGCACTAAATTTTGTGTGTGTGTTTACCTTTATTCTGTACACAATGTGGGACCGTAAGTATAAGCCTAATAGAGCTTGAACCAATGGAGCAGACTCGGGGAAAGAGGAGAACGATTATAAAATAGAAGCAAAATAATTGAACAACTTAAAATGTTGGTTGGAGAGAACACTTTAATAACTCAACTGGGACGAGGCATGCTGACAAGGATCGTGAAGGAAACGTGGCCTAGGGGGACAGAGGCAGGTGAAAACGTATGGACATGCTGGGCTGGTGAGAGACAAGAGAAAACAGCTAGTGGGGAGTGAGAAAAGAAGAAGTGGTCTTGAGAAGAGGGGTCTTGACTGGATAAATGGGAGAATAAGATCATAGAAATGTTAGTTGAAATTATGAAAATAAATTAGAGCTTTGAGGGAATGAAATACATGTAATAAAGAAAGACATTCTGAGAGTGGTGCTTTGTGCTATTTATTTTAAGTGGCTGAATAAGGGCAGATGACTCATTCAAAGAAAGAGAGAAAAATCAAAAGCTTAGGCACATTCCTAGATCTAAATGTTATGGAAGCCAGGTGATTCAAGGGAAAGAGGAAAGAAAATAACATTTATTTAACCTATTTTTTACAACAAAGTTATGATTTAGTGATTAATATTACCAATTTATAGAAGACTACTGAGAAGCAAAGATACTAAAGATCTTTCTAAACATAAATGAATAATAAAACTGGGATTTTACTCAAATCAAATAACCCCCCCAAAAAAAAAGTCCTTGGATAGAGTAAATGATGGATCATTGGTATAATAGGGTAAATTATGTTTGCTGCACTAACAAATTAACCCTGCAACCTCAATAGCTTAATATCACAAAGATTTGGGTGGTTTTCCCTAACTGCTTGTCCAGCATGAGTCAGTGATGGGGTTTGGGATGGTAGGCCCTGATGCACACAATCACTTTCAATTCAGATGTAGGCTGTACCATAGGGAATGGCACCACTGATGACAGGGAGAAATTCTGGTGCAAACTTCACTGCCTCTTCGCTGCACTGGCCCAGAGGTGACACATGTCATGTTGGTACATAACCTATTCTGTAGTGATGAACTGAAAGCAGGTTGGGAAATTTGGTCAAGTAAAGGTTATGTATGAGGGGTCCCATGGCTTACCTAGATTGCAAGGAAATGATAAGGAAAAAATGAGAGTAAGTGACCAGTTAGGATCAAAGGATAGTTGAGATTTACTATGCTTACAAACTCTTCGATTATAATCGAAAGATTATAATCACACACAAAAAGATATATTGATGGATCAAAGTCCCAAATAAGACTCCCTTTTTTTGTGTGTATGAAAAAGAAATCAATGCTTTGATTGCAATATTTAGTCTCTATAAAGTATGCTGAACCTAAAATTTCAGATGTCAAGAGTATCCCTAGCCTATAATAGATAATCATCATTTTTTCAAATAAGTGAATGAATAATCTAGTTAAGTTAAAAAGAGATTTAATAACATATTTCCTAGTATGGCTGAACACAAAATCAGTACATCTTCAGAGCTTGAAAAAAATTTTCAAAGCTTGTCAAGAAAAAAGATTTATATGAATTATCATTTATTCAAATGTGTCTTAATCATGTTATTTTAGAAACAAGTGAAGATATTTAGTGAAATAGGATTTCTACAATATCATATACAGTGACATATTTGGTTGGCCAAAAAGTTCATTAGGGTTTTTCCATAATATCTTATAGAAAAACCTGAACAAACTTTTTGGCCAGCCCAATATGCAGTAAAATTTTATATTCTTTTGAACGCAGAGGGAATATTTATTTATTTACTCATTTTTTTAACATCTTTATTGGGGCATAATTGCTTTACAATGGTGTGTTAGTTTCTGCTTTATAAAAAGTGAATCAGTTATACATATACATATGTCCCCATACCTCTTCCCTCTTGCATATCCATCCCTCCCACCCTCCCTATCCCACCCCTCTAGGTGGTCACAAAACACCGAGCTGATCTCCCTGTGCTATGTGGCTGCTTCCCACTAGCTATCTATTTCACGTTCCTTTTTACGGTTGAGTAATACTCCATTGTATATATGTACCACATCTTCTTTATCCATTCATCTGTTGATGGGCATTTAGTTTACTTACACGACCTGGCTATTGTAAATAGTGCTGCAATGAATATTGTGGTACATGTCTCTTTCTGAATTATAGTTTTCTCAGGGTATATGCCCAGTAGTGGGATTGCTGGGTATATGGTAATTCTATCTTTAGTTTTTTAAGGAACCTCCATACTATTCTCCATAGTGGCTTTATCAATTTACATTCTTACCAACAGTGCAGGAGGGTTCCCTTTTCTCCACACCCTCTCTAGCATTTATTGTTTGTAGATTTTTTAATGATGGCCATTCTGACCAGTGCAAGGTGATACCTCATTGTAGTTTTGATTTGCATTTCTCTGATAATTAGTGATATTGAGCATCTGTTCATGTGTTTGTTGGCCATCCGTATGTCTTCTTTGGAGAAATGTCTATTTAGGTCTTCCACCCATTTTTTTGATTTAGTTGTTTGTTTTTTGGATATTGAGCTCCATGAGCTGTCTGTATATTCTGGAGATCAGAGGGAATATTTGTAATTCCTTAAAACTTTAGTCAATTTTATGAAGTCTCCAAATAAAAATATATTCTATCATCTATCATCCATCACTAATTTTAACTTAAAAATTTTTTTGAAAAGTAACATCATCTACTCTACCCCAGTGCCTCTTCCTAAAGGTAATAACTACTAATTATTTTTCTGTATCGTTTTAGAAATATATATATTAGACTAGATAGATCATAAATGCCTAACTAGATAGACTTATGCTATTTTTATTTAAGAAGGTAATATATATACTTGCCTACACTTTCCATACAGATGCCTTAAAAAGAAAGAAATATAAATATGATATAAAAATGAGAAACAAAAATATATGTTTTTCAAATATAGGTATATTATATTGATTTCTAAGTGCATTTGACATTAATTATTAAAGAGCATATACTCATTTTTCAGATGTTTCAAATTCACCATTCAAACAATTAATAGCTTTGATCAGTATTCATGTGACATACTATTTTTCATTAGATAAATATTACCAAGTTGTAATATAATGTACACTTACTAACTGATCTCACTCTTTCATCATATGATAATGCTTGAAGTATTAAACCACAAGAAAAGTGATAAGTTTATGCACCTGGAGTTGTAAACCTACTTATTTCTATTTCAGAAAACTTGGATAGCAAAGAATGAAATTATTTTAGGGAATTTATATAATAATTAAAATATGGTGGTTTTTATACAGGAGAAAATATACATTCATTACTTTAAACTGTTTGCCAACCTTGGTTACACCTCATAGCCCTTGGCTAAGCACCAAGGCCTTATTTAAATCTTACTATATGATATATTGATATATCCAATAAAATGCTATATGGATTAAATAAACAAAAGTACATGATGTATGGTATGTGAATCAACATGGCTGTGTAGGTTATCTGTAACTAATAAAATTCACTTTAAATTCTAATATGAAAAGACCTCTTACCAGACTGTAAGTATCTGAAGAAACTATAGTTCATTAATGCTTGTAGTCACATTGTCTTGATTAGTATCTAAGATCTGTTTGGCACTTAAAAATATACTGAAATGTTTATGAGGGAATTAATAAGTCAAGGAGTGAATTATTGATACTATTTAATGAATAGTCATACAAATTAATCCTTCATCCAGGAACAGTAACTGGCATTCAGGAATTCCTATAATTGAGTATATGACCATAGATAATTATATTTTTAGATCATCACAGTTCCTAATATTTGATGATTATTTATTCTTTTTTGGACATTTGTGAAAAATGTGCTTGCATATAAAGATTACATAAGTTATTAGAAATATAAATTTCCCCTAGAATTTTGACTACTTTTTTATATATCATGTATTCTATGCTTTTGAAAAAGTAATAAAGAGTGCAAGAGAATTTTTTTATTATTGCCACTGAAGAAAACATAATACTAGTTTACACAGAAAATGTTGTTATTAATTGTAATTAATTGTTTTCTTTTTTTAATGGAAGATTTGACTTTACAAATGAGTGGCAAGAATTGTGTAATAAACCCCATACATTCATCACCCAGCTTTAAGACTTATAGATATTTTTCCAATCTTTTTTATCAGTATTCCTCTCCATTTTTTCAGTCTCTGTGTGGAGTATTTTCCAATATACTCCAGATAGGTTTTCTTTATTTTACAGGTAAGTAGTTCAATATGCATTACAGTGCCTGAGTTTTTTGTTTTGTTTTGTTATATGATAATCTCAATGCCATTATCAACCTACCATAATAA
Organism: Neophocaena asiaeorientalis asiaeorientalis; assembly: GCF_003031525.2. Classification (NCBI taxonomy): domain Eukaryota; kingdom Metazoa; phylum Chordata; class Mammalia; order Artiodactyla; family Phocoenidae; genus Neophocaena; species Neophocaena asiaeorientalis. The sequence continues at coordinate 2,069,501 of NW_020172492.1, forward strand.
ATAATAATAATATTTTATCCATATTCAAATTTTCCCAATTGATTAAAATGTCTTTTAACTTTACTCATTCAAATAGGAACCAAAACAAATCCATAAACTGCATTTGTATATCTCTTAAATCTCTTAATGTATATCAAGTGGTTTATTTTTTCTTTTCCATATCTTTTATGTGTTGAAGAAACTGAATCTGCTTTCTGGATATATCTGATTGTTTCCTTATAGAGTCCTTAAACTTGTTAACATTTCTTCTTAAAACAAATAAATAAAATTGTAGCTAAATCTAGGGATTTCCTTAAATAAGGGAATTGTTTTTGGCAGGTGCAACTCATAAGTGATGTTCTGTACTCCCATTGCATCATATTAATATACACAAAACCTATGTGGTGTAATTTTAAGGTTGCTTAAGACTGAGGATTAATGAGCAAGTTCAGGTGTTGGCTGGGTGATCTAATCATTAGAAAATTTCTCATTAAACTTTAAAATGATTGTTGCAGCATCTACTTATGATAATTGCCTGGAACTATTATTCCTTTATAAAAAGTATTTTTCTTCACTTATTATGCAGAAGAACGTTTTCCCCATTTATTATTTGTTTATAAGAAAGAGAGAGTTTATTTCCCCTTATTAATTTTGAGAGTGGTTAATTCTGAGCTGGTTCTCTAGAACCCCAAAATGGATTTGATATATTTGATATATTTCAATAAGTATCAGTCATTATTTATTGTAATGCTCACATTGCTCCATTCTCAGGCAGGGAGACCCCCTTCAAGCTTATTTCTCTGTCTTTTTGGACACAAACCCAGTAGCTTCTTACTTTCTGGTATAAGATTCCTTAGCTCCATGTGTCCTTTTCAGGGTGGTAACTGAAATCTTCCACAACAAACCTTCTCCACCCCAATTCTTTCAAGAAGAAATGGCATTGAGAAACCGCACTCTGGGGACTTCCCTGGTGGCGCGGTGGTTAAGAATGCGCCTGCCAATGCAGGGGACACGGGTTTGAGCCCTGGTCTGGGAAGATCCCACATGCCGCGGAGCAACTAAGCCCATGTGCCACAACTACTGAGCCTACACTTTAGAACTCA
>NW_020172492.1:2070594-2087678 GCF_003031525.2 Neophocaena asiaeorientalis asiaeorientalis
CCAAAAAAAAAAAAAGAAAGAAAGAAATCACACTCTGGGTGTTTGGGATGCAAATTATTATTAGAACATCATTTTCCAGGCATTTTTAGTGGAAAGCTAAGAAATATATGTATCTCTGAAAGAAAAAGTAACTTGAATTTTAAGACTACAGTGATGTATGTAAACTTTGAGAAATTTTTACTCTGGTTTTATGCTGAAAATTTTTGCTTTTAAAACATTAGCATATTTTCTTGCTTGCTTTATGCTATAGTATCTGTACTATAGTTTCAAATGGCAATAATAATATCAATACTAAAGACTCCTGAATTAAGTTTAACATTTTTTTGCATATCTGTTTGTACTCTGCACCTAGGTTTACCATCAATATACATGTGCTTTAAAATCATTTGTTATAATTGGTTTTGTTGCCAACTTGATATAGATGTAGTGTGTTTCAGTTCATTTTCAAGTTTTAGAATTTGTATTTTTTCTTTCCCTATAATATTGCTTTCTAAAATATGTAAAATACTCACATTCTTTCAAAATCTAAACAATAAAACCAGGTACGTGTAGTGAAGTTTTACTTTTCTCTTTGTCCCCTTCATTCTATCCATTTATTCTCTCCCCAATAGGTAACCATTTCAGTATATTTTGTTTTTCTTTTTCCTTTCTGATATAGCATATATATATATATATATTTACTTATTTCAAGTTTACCCGGGAAGATATATTAGAAATGGGATTTCTATGTCAAATGACTGTGTGATTTCATTTTTCTTGGTATTTTTATGTCTCATTATCTTTGTAGTTCTTCAGTTTCACAGCAATCTTGAGTTTTAGATTTGTTTAAATAGCCCTTGTTGGAAGAGGGTTAATCCATTACAATTTAAAGATTTCATTATTTTTATTTAAATATTATTACAACTTTTATTTGTCCTTTAAATTATGTATTGAGATTTTTCACTTAATTACTTCTAGAAATTTTGTATGGTACTTTTTCAAATATCCCTTTTTTCCTTTTAAACAATTTATTGTTTTTATCTGAATGAGTCTAATATTTCACTTATCTTTTAAGATTTTTATACACATTGCCATTGCTCATTGAATTTAGATATGGAAGTAATGCCCCTTGGATGGAAGTAATAGCTCCCAGGCAGAGATGGGCAAATCCAGGATTAGTGGGCCATGCCACTGACACATTTTGGGAAATTTTATTATAAGAGAAAATTTATTTGACCATATGCATAGGGCAGTTTAAGTGCCAGGACTCTTGCAAGTGAGGGGTCCTGAAGCTTGAACTTCAGAAACTTTATGGCAATTCTACCTCTAGTCACATTCTGATTCCTGCTTCAAGGACATATTTCATGTTTTTTCAAGTGCAAAGAAGCCCAGATGTCTGCCTCAAATCTGCTACTGCTTCATCCTGGCTTTGGGTGCAAGGGAAAAATCTCTCTCATTCTGCCAGCTCTTCTTACCCCAAGTGATAGGCTGGAAACTGACTCCCCCCAACCCCCAAGAGGTATCCATGTCCTAATTCCTGGAACTGGTGAATGCTCCTTTATCTGTCAAGAAAGGGTCTTTTCATATTAGATTAGATTAAGGATCTTATACTGGATTATTCTGGATTATGAGTGGGTCATCAATACAGTCTTACGTACTCTTATAAAAAGGAGACAAAGTTGGGGGGGGTGCAAATTTTAAACACAGAGAGTAGAAAAGGCAATGTGAAGACAAAGCAGAGCAAGAGTTGTAGGTTCTGGCCTCGAAGATTGGAATAATGCAGCCACAAACCAAGGAAGAGTGGCAGCCATCAGAAGCATGAGAAGGCAAGGAAGAGATTCTCCCCCAGAGCCTCTGGAAGGAGCACGGCCCTGCTGACACTTTGATTGTGGCCCAGTGATACTGACTTCAGACTTTTGGCCTCCAGAAACGTAAAAGAAATGCATGTCATTTTAAGCCACAGTGTTTGTGGCAATTTATTACAGCAGCCTTAGGAAACTAACGTACCCCATGTAATAGGAATTTTATTTAGTCTCTCTCAGAATTCATAAGGTAAGGATCAAATACCAATGCAATTGTCCAGGGACTAGTAGCCACATGAAAATGTCTCCATGCTGTGATTAGAAATTCTCTACCCCAATAATGTACAGAAGCAACACAGACCTGCAGCTTGGAGGTTACTCAATTGGAAGAGAGAGGACAGACGCCCTCCCGTAGCAAACACTGCCACTCTGTGAGGGATCTCTTGAATCACCATAACTGTCTTGACAATGATTGGGAGAATACGCGAGAACCCTGACAGTCCCTTCCAAAGGCTCCTCTCTGAATCTTTCTCACATCAATTCCTCACCTTACTTCACTTCACCCAGACCCAACATTCTGGTGAGAGTCCTGTGGATTTCCAAGGTCCTTCAGCCTTCCAAAAAATGTCCTGACCCACTTAGAAAATTTCCTGAATCCATATACTACCTCAAAATATATTCATACTGAAGATCATGTTTGAGAGAGGCAGGCAGTGGCCGCTGAGCCTGCGCGTCCGGAGCCTGTGCTCCGCAACGGGAGAGGCCACAACAGTGAGAGGCCCGTGTACTGCAAAAAAATAAAATAAAAATAAAATAAAACAGGTGGTGAGGCTAGAAAATCAGAGCAGGAACTGAGGTGACTTGTGGCCATCAGGAGAGTGAGGGGGCCCTTGGAATCAGCAAGAATCTTTCTTTTCCTAGTCCTTCATCCAGCATCCCCATACAACTCCTATGGCCAGGGCTCCAGCCATTGTGATGCACATCACCACTTGCCTGATGATATGCACTCCAGCCACCAACCTTGTGGAGTCCAGCTGATCTAATATGGTCAGAGGACTAAGAATCACCAGACATTCAAAGAGTGCCTTTAGCTTGAGAGTTTGGAAAGTCTTCCCTAACAACAAAAGAGTTAAAGAAACAACAAAATTTTAAAATAAGGAAAATTAATATATACAAAAATAGTATAAGGTTATTTATCTACAGTCAAAGAAGAGGCTTTGATACAAATTAAGATGATCTGAAATGTGTAAATAAACCTTTTTAAAACTCAGTATTTGAACCTAATAGCACAAAAGCACAGCTGCAGTTTAAGTCACTGGGCAGCAAATGTGAAGTAAATATATTGTAAAAGGGAAGTGTCACAGATTATGAAACCAGAAGACCCAAACTTTGGATCAGAGTAGTTTAAGAATGCAAATACAAAAAAAAGGAGAAGTAGACATCTTCAAAGTAATAATGTCATAAAAATGAGATTATTTTTGGCACTTAGTGAAAATAAGGAAATCTATCATACACCTAAACACAAAATAAGACGTATAAACTCTAAGAATAAACAAATTATTAAAATTTCTTGAGAAAACAAAACAACAAAAACACCAAACACGTTAACTGTTAAATGAGCACTTGTCATATTGACCTCTGATTTTTTTCCAAAAGCAAGAGAATGAGCAAAATATTCATAGCTCTGAAGAAAAAAATAATTTTGAACATAGATTCTGTCCATGTTAAACAACTGAAAATACTCAAGTTTAAGGGTACAGTAAAGAGGTTTCCCTAAATGCAAGAGCTTGAAATATTGATAAAAGATATTTATGCAAGAAAACATTGACAAACCAACATAACTTATAATAAAATAAAAATAAAATTTGAAAATAAAACTGTAAAGGTTACTTGTTTTCAACATAGAGTGAAAATGTTAAAAAATGTACAGGTGATTTCACAATGTATAGAAGGTTGCAGGGGAAAATGGATGCAGTGAATGCTTCCAATAAGTGGGAATAAGTTGAAAGAACTGTTATGTTAAATATTCTTATCAAAAAAATAGAGAGACAGTGGAAACTTTTTAGAGATGACAGTTAATCTTAGGGTATTTTATATGGTGACAATTTCACGAGTGTATATTTCAATTCAAACTCATCCAGCTATATACATTAAATATGTACAGATTTTTTGGTATACCAATCATACCTCAATAAAAATATTTTTTTAAAAAAATTGAATTATTTTCATCCCTGGTAGAAAAAAATAGCAGTTAACTACATCTCTTAAATCATAAGACTGTACCTTCCTTTTGTTTTTATCCTCCCAGAATTCCACTAACAATGAAAAAGGGCTTAAAGCATAGCTATCTATTAGATGCCTGAGAACAAGGAGTATGGAACAGTAGCTGTCATTTGGACATGTTTCTGCAGGATGGAGAGGGAAAAAGTCATGTTGAAGGACAGAAGCAGAACCTCAGGACCAAAACCTTAACCTAGGAGACTAGAGATGTGAGAGGTCCTTCTCACCATGACTCTGGAGAATTCCCAAGCTCACTGAACGTGCAGAGCAATGTGGACCTGGGTAGAGTGTCCCAGTTATTAAAGGAGGTACATAAACATCTTGGCAGCCTTTCCAACTTTGGCTCCTCCTGCATATAAGACAGAATTCAGAGGATTGAGCCCCAAGCTTTCTAAAGAAATTGAATGGTATGACTGAGGACACCAGGGATTTTAGTGAAGGTTGGTGCTTCTGAGCTGATTGGGTGGAGTTTACACTCATGGACTGTTTCACACCACAAACACTCCAAAAATCAGACTCCTTCCACTTATAATCTATAATCAGACTTCCCATTCTGGGTGAGGTTTGTGGAAACAAACTTGTATGACAGCAAAGGAAACCCATTTCAATGACAAATATAAATTGATTTTCATAAGTGTAAACTGACAGCCAGGAATAAAATGAAAAGGGTAGATGAACAAGGTACTCCCACCCACAACAAAAGTAATTCTGGGATTATAAAATTATTTAGAATAATTACAGTTAATGTAATTATAAAGACTTTTAGGACAATACTTAAAAAAATAAGTGTACTTTAGCAGGAAATGATTTCTTTAAAATTAAAAATGCAACTGAAGAAATAAAATTAATTAAAAATCTATTATAACAGAGAGCAAGAAGCCAAAAATAATTAAAATATGAGAGAAAAGTTTAAAAGTTGTAGAAAATAATTTAGGAGGTCCAAAATCATGTATTGGAAGATACAATTAGTGCAGGGAGAGGGACAAATATTCAGCAGTGTCATAAAGGAGGATGTTTCAGAGCAGAAGAAAGAATAGTTAGAAATAAGTGCTCTGATAAAATTTCTTACACTTTAAAAAGGTGCAAGAAAAAGTATTTGGATTATCTTTGTGAGATGGTGTAACTATTTTCTTATTTATTTAAGAAAAGATATGACATTAAGGTGATTATAATCTCTAGGATTAAAAATAAAGCTGTAGAAAAAGTCTTAGTGCCAACAGGAAGTAAGCTAAAATATGCTGTTTTAAAATAAGCAATTGATGAGATTAAAGAAAGAAAATCTATTTGAACTTGATTTTTTATAACATTCTCCTTTGAGCAGTGATATTTAGTGAAATAGAATCACACTTCTATTTCTATGAGCTATTTCTATTCCTGTTTTTTTTGTAATGGAACTTTATCTATTTCTTTTTTTTTTTTTTTTATTGGGGTATTGTTGTTTTACAACATTGTGTTAGTTTCTTCTGCACAGCGAAGTGGAGTTCCCTGTGCTATACAGCAGGTTCTCATTAGTTAACTATTTTATACGTATTAGTGTATATATGTCAATCCCAATCTCCCAATTTATCCCCCACCACCTTCCCCCCTTGGTGTCCATACATTTGTTCTCTACGTCTGTGTCTCTATCACTGCCTTGCAAACCACTTCATCTGTACCATTTCTCTAGATTCCATATATTTGTGTTAATATACGATACTTGTTTTTCTCTTTCTGACTTACTTCACTCTGTATGACCGTCTCTAGGTCCATCCATGTCTCTACAGATGACCCAATTCCATTCCTTTTTATGGCTGAGTCATATTCCATCGTATATATTTTTATTTCTATATTTATGGTATAGTATAGGTAGCCACACTACTAATAGTATCACCATCTATAAAATTATTTGAAAATAATAAATTTCTATATAGTAAGTATAAAAAAAGATAGACAAGAAAATCTCTATTAGAATTAATTCAATAATTAGCTAGTACATCACTTTTTTATTTGGAAAATAAGCAATATTGCCTATCAAAATACTCACAGTCTATTGTAGTTCTTTGTAGTTGTATACATCCTCCTTTGTTGAGTGAACTCATCAAAAGGTAAACTTTTAAAAGTAATTACTTCCAGTGTCAAGATTCACAGTGCTGCCCGATGTAATTGTGTGCCATGATGGGAATGTTCTATTTCTGCATTGTTCAATGTTGTACCCACTAGCCACATGTAGTTACTGAATGCTTGAAATGTGACTACAGTAAGTGAGGAGCAGAATATTTAACTTTATTAAATTTGATTGGTTTAAATTTAAATTCAAATAGGCATATGTATCTGTGGCTACAATATTGGAAAGTGCATGTCTAGAACATTTCTTAGTATATATGTTCTCAATAAATATTTGCATCATGAGTTTTGAAAAAAACACAGATTTTCCCCACTACATTGACCAATTACCCATATTTTTTAAAGTATAATAATTAGGATATTTATTATGATAAGGGAAAATAACTATTTCCCAATAATCTTCTTGACTAGAAATACAGGTAATGATCTGTGGAAATTTTTAAACTGCTGATTTCACCTAGTTTTTCACATTTTGATCATTTAAGAAAAAAAAAAAATCAACAACCCAAGCAAGACCAGTTAGTTTTGGAAAATCAATGGAGAAAATATGCAAAAGTTATCAAAGAACGTAAAGGAATAGCACAAGTAGAGCTTCAATGGCTAAACCAGAAAATTAGAAAGTCTGATAGCCTTTAATATTCACTTAGCATTTTTAAAGGATCACTTTCTGGCTGTAGACCCCTTAAAAATACTGTATTTTTTCTTCAGACATATTCTATTTAAGCATAAGGATAAGGAACAGATTGGTCCTCATTATGGCTGTAACAAAAGAACATGCTTGAATGACAAAATAAAATTATAAACATGAGGATATATATTTTTTTTCCCACAAATGAATATCCACATGGGATTTAGCATTCATCATTTGAACAGATGTGGGCTCTTTCACAGGATGTCAGAGAGTGACCTAATATCTCAAGGGCAAAATTATCTGTCTTAGGAAGACAAAATTCACTGTGAACAGGAAGAGTGATAATTGAATAAAAATATAAAAGTGGAGATTTATTAAAGAATTTTACGTTTAGAAATAGCATGAAAGTTTGAAATCAGAAGCAGGTCAAAATTTTTGATTACTCATATATTTTCTTTTAAATGTTTTTCTTACCTGCAAACACAATTAAATATATTGTGGTTACAGAACAGAAGTAAGAGTAGTAACAAAACTTTGGTACTTCAGAAATCTATGCATAACTTGAGGGCATAAAATAAACAGATGATTATTAAATATTAAATATTTTTCAAGAATTATTACATGCTAACTTGTATGCTTTAAAAATAAAACAAGGTTTAATGAAAAAGAATATGAAAAAGAATATATATATGTATAATTTAATCACTTTGCTGTACAGAAATTAACACAACATTGTAATTCAACTATACTTCAATAGAATAATTTTAAAAAAAGAAACAGGGTTTACAAACAAAATCATCACTAACTATATATATATATATGAAGGAAAACTGTTAAAAAGCGTCAATGCTATTGTGACTGGAATTAAGGCTAAATGATTAAGCCACTATTTTGTCAAATAAGTAGCAGTAGCTCAGAAAATTACTTTCAATAAAATAAACACAATTTTACTATTGACTGACTAAAATTTCCAATGAGGTCTTACATATAAATGTCTGAAAGAAGACTGTAAACTTACATAGTTCAGTTCTAAAACTTGAGACTTTCCATTAAACTGCACTGGCTTCTAAATGCTATGAATGCAACATTCACAGCATTTGTGAACATTTTCATAATCTTAAAGAACTATAGAAACACACAGAAATATATATATAACATTTATAATCTATGAACAGAGGGAGCACCATAAAAAGAAAGTAAGCATATAGAAACAAAAAATAAATAGAAAATATGGAAGACTATTAAAAGTTATTACCTTTGAAAAGCAAACCATAGTAACAAGAGAGACCCAAATGTCAGAATAGTGATGACCTATGGTCCAGAATAAAAGACTACTAAAATAGGCAGTATTATTATCATTATTTCACCTCCATGTAGCTGATAAGTGCCACAATAATAACAAAATATTTTTGAAGTGAATAAGGGTGTCATTAAATGGCAATTATTGCTTAAATTAAGTCGGTAAGTCTCAATTCTTAGTCTTCCAAAGTAAGTCTAGGGCCTGTGTCACTGTTGACTACAACTTACCTTTTAAAGTACCTAAGCAAGCCAATCACACCCATCTACGTCTTTAATAATGTTAGCATCTGCCTGTACCCCCTTTTGTATCCAAACCCTATCAAATTTCTGGGTCTAATTTTTATCCCACTTCATCCATAATCTCTCACAATTACTTTACTAAATATCTATTGCACTTACTTGCATATTATATTTACTATTATATATTTTTGCCAATTTTAAAATATTTTCTTACTTCCTCAATTGTGCCATATGTCACTGAAAAAAATGCATCACAATTATCAGAAGAATTAGATTGTAATTCTAATCCTGTAATTTATCAACTCTGTATTCCCAGCAAGTAAAATTCTCCATTTCTCGCTCAAAAGATAAAGATTTATGTCTAGATAATTTACTCAATGGACATGACTCTAACATTCTAAGTTTCTCATTTCTTTTATATACTCCAAACTTCTGCAAAATGAAGAAATGGAGTTTCAGATGTGGAAGGGACATTACAGTTCGCCTAATTCAACCCCTTTTGGCTATAGCAATAGCAGAACTAAAAGCTGGATTCACATTACTTATTCATTTGTCCATGAAACACTTATTGAATACTTTCTATACCTGACATTGTGCTAAGTGTCAAGAAAATCAAGATGAATAAGTCTTTCAGGAAATGTGCAGCAATGTGAAAGAAATGAAAAATAAGTATATACTTATTATACAATTATTAAAGACACAAGTAAAGCTATGAATAGGGAATTGTTGAAATACAAAAGGCTAAGCCTGAAGGAATAAGAGCAATATTTCTAGAAATGTTTATGCTTGAACTGAATGATTAAATATTTGTCAGAGGTGGAAAAGTGAAATCCAAATTTTTGAGACCCCATTCTACAATATTTATGGACTCGTGTTAGGGAAAAGGGGGCATTAAGCAATCATTAATTCAATAGAAAATAAGACCCCCGAAGACTGAGTAGTTGTTGGATTCATAAACAACATGTTTAGATAGAACTCTGAAAAGATAAACATCAAGAAAAAAATCTCCAAAGAGAATGTGAAATTCTAAAATTAGACTGGATAAATTCTTTTGGAAACATGTCATGCTGTTCTTTGGGCTGAGACAGATTAAAGAAGACCAGTAGAGTAATGCACATTGTGGAGAAGGACTCGGAAACGTAGCATTTTAACCAGTCGATAAATCAAATCCTGGGCAAGTGCAATACAAAGAATGCAAGTGTTGAGATCCAGGTAGTCAAACAGGTGGGTCTAGAGTCCTGATTTGATCAAGGTCAATTGGGTCTTGCAAAGATTAAGTCAGGACTTTCAAATTAGAACAAGTAGCTAAAGTCTACTTCATTAGACTTAAAGCCCTCAATGTTGAAATATGGGTCAAAAGCAGAGAAGAGCAATGTTAACAAAAAGGCTTTAACCTCTTGTCTTAGCGCAGAGGCTCCTTCCTCTTAGATTTGATTCTCTTTGCTCTGATGGATGTGGATAATTAAAAATCATAAAGGTCTGCATCTCTGAAGGTCAGAGCCCTAGGATGTCAATGGAAGCATTGTAGCTGGGTCTGGTACATCAGTGCTGACAGGATTATACAGAGAAACCCAGAAATGTATTCCACTTAGATTACAGATTCAATAACTATCACTGACCTTCTAGCTTCACAAATAAATTGTATGCTGGATATGAACATTGTTGATTCATTTATTACTACTTTCTCTTTTCCTCCACTGACAAAGCAAGATTAGTGAAAAATAAAGCCTAAGAGCTCTTTTCCAGCCAAGAAAAACTAAACACCATGCAGCTTGTGATTCCATCTGTGCCTCCTGCTTTCTATCCAAAACTATCAGATTTCCCCAAAAAAACCAAAGAGAGGTAGGAAGTTCAATAGTGTCTCAGAGTCTGGGAGGAGAAGAGGGGCCATAGTGGCACTGAGATGATTGTGGAACTCTTTTGCCTGCGAATACAACCAGAATGTCTTCTATGTGACAGGTATGTTTGTTCTATAGAAAGGCAGTCAGATAAAGTGGAAGAAGCACTGGATTAAAAGTTAGGAGACTTGGGAATTCCCTGGTGGTCCAGTGGTTAGAAATTGGCACTTTCACTGCAGAGGCCTGGATTCAATCCCTGGTCAGGGAACTAAGATCCCACAAGCCACATGGTGTGGCCAAAAAAAAAAAAAAAAAAAAAAAAAAAAGTTAGGAGACTTGCCTTCTAGGTCCAGCTCTGCTACTAAGTTCTAGGACTCAATTTACCACTAAGCCTCCATTTAGTTTTATATTTAACGGAACAGAATTTTTGCTTAAAGACAGTGGAATAGTCTTCTTCTTACTTATTTCCCTCTTTTGTACCTCACAAAACACAGCAAAAACAATAAAACATATAGAAAGATGGAGAACCACCTCAATGTCAGACTGTGACAGAGCAAGGCCAGTGCTCTGACGGCTAACCCAGGCTTAGAGGTGGCGGGGCTGTCTCTGGCCATAAGCAGTTCAGCAAGATATATAGATCATCCAATGATAAGAGATACCAATACAAAATAATTTTGATTAAAGTACAAAGTTTTGGGCAAAAACTAATTTTTTTTCAAAATTGAAAAATAATCACAAGTGAACAGTAGAAATTTGTCTTAAGACATTGAAAAGAAAGTGGAGAAAAAGACAAAATTAAGAGGCCGATAATGGAAAGCTCACAAGAGTCCTCATTGAAAGAAAGAAAGAAGGGTTCATCAAAATATGAAAGAGATTATAAATTACATAAACTATCTTCTAAAACCTCAAATGAGAATTAGAACAGTTTAAAGAAAAATATGTATCATTAAAAGTATCAGACTGACAGCCTAGGAAAGAAATGTAAGAGAAATTCAATGTTAAACAGCATTGAAAGCCTTATGATACGTATCAAACTAAAAATTAAAGCAACTGAGACAGTAATGTGATGTTAGGCTTGAGGAAAGCACAAGATATAGAAAGGAGAAGAATGAATATATGAGAATGGTTACTGATTAGTTAATTATATAAATCAAATAAATAAGATTTAGCAGGGTATAACTGGTATTACTATAGAATAAACAAAAATAAAAGAAAAATATTCATGGGTCTAAAAGAAAAAAAATTTCCTTTACTTAAATAAAGATTCTGTTATAGCGAATGCCTTACTCTGTATCAGAAAGGGAAAAAGAATGATCCAACGGAACGCAGTGAGTTTAATCATAAAGAAGAAACCAAATGTGCGTCTAGGTAAAAGTAAATAATAATACGTCACCGATGTGTGGAAAATCAGGTCTCAGAATTTCTGCAGCCATACTCTACTCATATACAGATGACAAAGAGTAATTCCAACAAAAATCTGAGAAAAAGAATGAACCAAGCATGTCATAAATATCCAAATGATCTTTTAGGAATGATGGTAAAAGATAGACATTTGCATCATACCCATACCAGAATTCAGAAAATTGAATAGATATAAAAAATTATTGAAATTTTATATGAAGATCAATTCTTGGGACAGGATATGATTCAAAATAAAGCAGAATGAAGAAAATATGGTAAAAGGATTTTTGGTAAGCATTAAATATATTTAGAAAGGAAAAGAAACAAAATCTCTGAATAAACAGAACATAAATGTTCTGAACCTTTGTGTTTTAAAGTTAACACTATAACAAATCAAAAGACAGAAGATTGGAATGAAGTTAAAGTTAGAATATATACTAATCTTCTCATTTTTCTATAGCAAGAACTTGCTTTACAGAGTCTAATTTAAAATACAAATTTGTAAATGAGGTTAATATCTTATTTATTTTATTTTCTTTGTTGGTTTGTGAAGAATATTTGTCAATTACTATCTCTTATGATAAAGAATCAATTACTATAAATCCCTTAAGATATACTTTTTTTTTAATTTGGTCAAAATCAACTTAGATATAATAATTTGCAGATGTTAAACCAATTTCTTTTTGTTCTTACTTTTTCTTTATAATTAACCATATTCCTTGAGAGATATCTAAAGTGATTTCAGCAAATATTAGTAATGTTTTTCTAGGTATTGGCATTGTTGGTGATTACTCATTTAAAACAAAATTAGCCTTATATAGCTGTTTTTTGAAATCTTACGTTTTATATTTAGCAAGTATTATTTTTAACAGGTGTAACTCCTTATAAAAATAAAATAAAACAGCATTGTAAGACATGATATCCCAAACTGATTATATAGGATTTTTGGTATCACATTTACCTCCTATGTAGATGTGTTTCTCCCAGTAAGCATTTGGAGCTTATGAATATAGCGTATCTCTTACTATTAGTAAGTGAAACTTTATTATGACTTGACAAAAATTTCACTTAAGAAACTGGAAAAAAACTAAATTATTAAACATATTTAACTATGTAGATAACTGTAGTTAGTGGTAGTTAGTTAACTACATCACTATAGTTTCACTTCAATTGGAGTCATAGAAGAATGCTAAACCTTAACCTTTCCCCTCAGTCATTCCTGTATGCCAATATGCTTGAAAAGCAGGAAAGCTTTTCACTGTCATCTACTGCAATTCACACACACACACACACACACACACACACACACCCCTCTTCTTTCCTTGGAAACATATGGACTAGTGTAAGTGTGGGAAAAAATAAACAAATAGCTATGATATTATGACACATGAAAAACAGTTGTACAGATCAATTATGAACAATCACTTAAAAGAAATATCTACTACAGTTGCATTGGGACAGAGAAGACTTTTTTTTTTCTCTCCAGAAACTCTTGGCATGCTTTTCTTAGCCATATTAAATCTTTTTGTATTTTAAGCCTTTTCCCGAAGAAATAAATAAGGTGATGGAGTTGCATTACACAGCATAGTTTGAGCCCAACATGGCTCATATCACAAGCAGCTGATGAAACCGCACAGCTGATAACGGGAGGTTGTGTTTTCCAATGAATGTCGGGAGCTGTGTTCCAATAAAGAGGAAAACTGATGCTGGGCAACAGTAAGTCTTCCAACTTTATTTGAGGGACTAGCAATGAAATAGAACACAACATCAGCTCCCTCGGCACTTAGTGCCCTCATTGAATCAAAGTGAGAAAACTAGTACTTTTTCCTTGTGTATGTAATTCTCCTTGTTCCTGGGGAAGGGTTAGCCAAGAGTGGCATCCTTTAGAAACCAAGTAATAGAGAAGTCATTTATCATTTGATCTGCTTCTAAGAAAAACAGAAAGTGTGAATTGAGAAGCTTTTAACTGCTAATATAAAAATCCTAGTATCACTAATATTTCTCATATCAATTATAGAAATATAATTTATTTTCAGTCCATAACACTTGACTTGCTTCATTCTGTCCTCTACTCACTGTCTTCTGGATAATCTTTCAAATAAGAAAATCTTGCAATACTTGTTTCTTGCCTAAATCCCTTCGGTGTTTTTCAAACTCACTAGTCTTAGACAAGCCAAATCTCCTTAGCAAGATGTTAGTCATTTTGACATATAATCGATTAAGACCTGAGACATCATATTTTCAACCAGTCACCTATTGCCAACTTAAATTCACAGAGATAGGCAAAGGGTGTTTCATGTAAAAACAATGCTCCTTAATACTTGTTAAAACTTTTGACTAAAACAAGAATCCATATGCCAGTTAGTTTGAACCACTTGAGTTGACAAGGATTTACGTTGTTAGCAACAGTCAGTTCTGAAGACAACACAAACCAGTGCAGCCAGTGTCTAATGTGGGCGGCTCCCTTGCTTTCAGGTTACAGCCAAATCGCCCCACTGTGAGATATTATTTCTCTGCTGTTAAGGAATGGCAAATGTGAAAAAAAAGTTTACCAAGTTAAAGAAAGGGGGCATTGCCTCAATGTGTAGAGCAGATCTGATTCTAAGCTACCATTCCAGTCCTTCCCAGAAAGAGTTTCCTCTTGCTAAACTGTAGATACCAGGACTCCTTTATGTTATTGACCACTTAACACATCAAGATCCCTTACTTCTATAAATTGACTACAATTCAGACCTATTTTGGCATAAGTTTTAGGGTAGAGAGTAAGGTGCTTCAGTTTCACCACTAACAGGTAGGATATTTACTCTGTGTTATCATTAACATTTTATTATTTCTCTCTAGCTCTCTGCATTCTATATTCAGCCATCATATGTTATTTGCAACTTATGTTTGTGACTCATTTGTAACTCATGTTATTTGTAACTACCTCTGCATTTTTTATGTCCCTTGGAATCCCACTACCCTCACTTTGTCTGAATTAGGAGGTCAATCTCTAAATTCCCAGAAAACTAGAGGTTACCTGCATTGTACTTAACTGTATCATTTTTTGTTAGACCAAGTGGCCCTTGAAGTGAGTTATCATATCCCTGATGTCAAACATAGTGACTGAAGCAGTGCGTATCCTGTATTTATGTATAAATACATAATAAAATTTTGTCACTTAAACGTATTTCTGAAGTTAATAAGTTACAATCCATGACTACAAAAGACTTTTAAAATATTGAATACAGATATATTCATTCTATATGATGACCTATAGAAAGTTTTGGTTTTGACCACAGCAGCTAATCACAGCTAATACTAAATGAAACTAGTTTACAATACTAAATGAAGCTAATTTAATGTTTCCTACTATAAGGGAGGACAACTAGTTTTTCCCTTTACTCTTTGGAGTTCTTAGTTGAAACCCCTATAATAAAGACAGATTAACAAGAGAAAAACATACAGAAGTTAATTAACATGTATACTTTATGAATACTTGAGAAATACCCAGGGGAGAAAAGTATTTCAAAGAGGTGGTTTAGAACTCTAGCTAAATACTATCATCACCTAAAGACAAAAGAAAGAAAGATGTAGGGGGTGAGAGGAGACAGTTATGGAGAGGTTACCAGGAAAAGCATGGTAAACAAGGGTAAAGTTTGTTATACAGATTTAAGTCTGTGCTTTCTCCATTGATATGGGTCAAAAGTTTTCTCTAGGGAACAAAAAAATAAGTCTTTATAGATAAAAATAATAGAAGTACTTCTTCCAGCAATGTCGAATTATCCTGCATCCTACAAATCTTCCAAACCCAAACTAGAAAACCCAGATAAATTCTTTTAAACAGTTACTTCAAGGCTGCCAAGATCTGAGGGAACAGGATCCTGGACAGAACGGAAGCAGAGAGGTTGCCCTGGATTTCCTGAGGGCATTTCCCTCTAGGCATTTAACAATCCAACTGTGGTTCTTTAGAAGCCAAGATGTTGAACAACAATTTTTGCAATCTCTCAAAGTTGGGATAATAGAAATTGAATGTAACATCCATCAAGGAGCTGAGTACTCATAGATAGTTTAGCTTTTCATTTATAAGACACAGAGCAATAAGCTGCAAATGTAACGGCAGCCTATAAACAGATGAGCTCTCACAAAGACTGAAATCACACCAAAGATGAGCCCAATCACTGAATGAATTATGGTAATTTGCCTACAACCGACATCAAGCCCCAGAGATTGGGAAATGAAGATAGCTATCAGTAATCTTACTAAACATGGAAGAAACATTGGCATTCAGGGCTTGCAGAGGTGGAGCTTTTTTTTTTTTTTCCTTCGGTACGCGGGCCTCTCACTGTTGTGGCCTCTCCCGCTGCGGAGCACAGGCTCCGGATGCGCAGGCTCAGCGGCCGTTGCTCATGGGCCCAGCCGCTCTGCGGCATGTGGGATCCTCCCAGACCGGGGCACGAACCCGCGTCCCCTGCAACGGCAGGCAGACTCTCAACCACTGTGCCACCAGGGAAGCCCAGAGGTGGAGCATTTTTGATGAATACACTAGGCTTTCAGTTGCCCTGGGACTAAATGTCAATGAGATGTAATCAGCTCTCCAAAAGACTGGTATCCAGCTTTAAATAAGCTGAATTTCATTTTGCTTAATATGGACCTCATTGAATTGCCTGTGAGAAACAAAAGAAAACCTCTATGAAGGAAGATAATCCAATATGTTATATTATTTCTAGAAATTTTCTTCTACAATGTCCACAGTTCAATTTTAAAAAATGGCATAAGAAGAGATAAAAAACAATAGAATGATCATGATGACAATAAAGATGACAACTGAAAAAGAAACAGACAAAAAAAGTAGTTCCAGAGGAAAGCTAGATTTGGAATTTTGAGACATAGACTTTAAGATAAGTTAAATTAGTATTTAAAAATAATAGAGATGTTGGAAATTTTTATCAGGGAATTGGATTCTATAAATGATTTTAGGAAGTTTAAGAATGGAAAACATGTTATAGGTGAAATTAACAATTAAAAAGCTAGATTGGAAAACAGATGAGACACAGCAAAATACAGGTTTGGATATCTGAATAATAAGACAAATGAAAATATCCAGAGAGAGGAATACAGAAAAGAAGAGATACAATGAACAAGTCTCATATATGTATAATTGGAGTCCTTGTAGAAGTAAACAGAATGAGACAGAAAAATTATTTGAAAATAATAGCTGATGATTTCCAAAACTAATCGATTACATCAAGTCAAAGATTTAAGGAGTTTTTCAAACCTCAAATAGAATATATAAAATGGAAATAACACGTTTGTTAAAATGTCAAAAAGAAAGAGAAAATACTATAAACAACCAGATATTTAAAAAATAATAATAAGATAACAACTGAACTGGCAACATAAATGAGAGAAAAAAGACCATGGGATGATTTTTTTTTCCACGTAGCAACAGAAACCAGCCAACAAAGAATTCTACAAGCAGTATAAAAAAAAAAAAAAAAAAAACCTGCAAAAAAAAAAGAAAAAAAAAAA
>NW_020172492.1:2087793-2110563 GCF_003031525.2 Neophocaena asiaeorientalis asiaeorientalis
TTCTTCCCCACACACAGTGTTTTAAAAAAAAAAAAAAAAAAAAAAAAAAATACAAAAGAAGTTTTGCAGGTAAAGGTGTGTTAGCACTGATGAACAGGACTTTATTAGAATTAAGAACTTCTGCTCTGAGTCAGATAATGTCAAGAGACTGCGAAAATAAGCCACAGACTAGGGGAAAATATTTGCAAAAGTCCTATCTTCTAAAGGACCCTTAACCCAAATATACAAAGAACTCCTGAGACCCCCAAAGAAGGCCAAAAACCTGATTAAAAAATGGGTGAAAGACCTGAACAGAGATCTCAGTGAAGAAGATAGACTGATGGCAAATAAGCATATGAAAATATGGTCTCATCATATGTCATTAGGGAAATTAAAATTTAAAAAATAATGAGATATTACTACATATCTATTACAACAGCCCAAAACAGAGAACAGGGACAGGGCCAAATGCTGGCAAGGATGTGGAGCAATAGGAACTCTCATTCATTCCTGGTGGGAACGCAGAATAGTATGACCACACTGGCAGACAGTTCGGTGGTTTCTTACAAAAGTAAACATACTCTTACAATGTGATTCAGCAATCACAATTCTTGGTATTTACCCAAAGCTGAAAACTTAGGTCCACAACACAACCTGCACATGGTTGTGTATAGCAGCTTTATTCATAATTGTGAAAACTTGGAATCAACCAAGATGACCTTTGGTAGATGAATAAACTGTGGTACATCCAGACAATGATATATTATTCAGCACCAAAAAGCAAGCAATGAAAGAAAAAAAATAATAATAAAGCAAGCAATGACCTGTCAAGCCATGGAAAAGACATGAAAAAACCTTAAATGCATATTATTAAATGAAAGAAGCCAGATTGAAAGACCACATACTGTATAATTTCAAGTAGATGACATTCAGTAAAAAGATCAAGGTCTCCAGAGAGAGTGGGGAGAATGTATAGGCAGAATCTTTAGGACAATGAAAACACTTAATGTGAGACCATAATGATGGATACACGTCATTACACATTTGTCCAAGCTCATAGAATGTACAACACCAAGAGTGAACAATAATGTAAATTATGAACTTTGGATGATTACAATGTGTCGGTGTAGGTTCATCAATTTTAACAAATGCACCACTGCGGTGGGGAGTGTTGAGAATGGGGGAAGCTATAGACACATGGCAAAATGAGAAAAAAACTCAAAACAAATAAGGGGGGTGTGTGTGTGTGTGTGTGTGTATGTGTAGATAGAGAGAAAATGAGAGAGGCAGACAGTCAGAGAGAGATAAAGGAAGACAGAGAATGATTTTAAGGAACTGGCTCATGAAATTGTACAGATGCAAGTCCAAAATCTGCAGGGTAGGCCTGCAGGCTGGAGATGCAGGGAAGAGTTGTTTAGGTCCATATGCAGCCTTATAGCCAAATTCTCTCTTCTTCAGGAAGGTCAATCATCTTAAGATCTTTCATGATTATACGAGGCCCACCACATTATGAAGGGCAATCTGCTTTACTAAATGTATACTGATTTACATGTTAACTCTATCCCCCAAAAACAAAAACCAAACAAAAAAACTCCACAAAACCTTCAGCAAAATATCTAGAGTAATAGTTGACCCAATATCTGAGTACCATGGCTCAGCCAGGTTGACACATAAAATTAAACATCACACCCTATTTCCCAAAATACAATTTTCTTGTTTGTCCTCCTTAATCATCCTGTAATTTCCCCATTATGGTATCTGCCACATCCAAATGGTCATCTTCACTGCTAGAGTATGATCTGTGTAAGAGAGTCTATCTAATCTATTTCATTGTTGCTGCTTCAGTGACCAGAAAGCCCAAAGCACTTGGCAGATACTTAATACTTATATGTAAAGTGAAAAAATAAAAGGTTGTATATTACAGATACTATGAAAAAAAAATGTGAGAAAATTTGGTCACTGAGACAGGTGGTAGAAAAGGTATAAAAATTATTTCCAGTTATCAGGTCATGTGACTGTGGGTACTAATAATAGCAGTATAAAAAGCTGACTGAAGAGCAGACATGTAGAAACTGAGGTCTTAGCAGAATACCATGGAGGAACAAACCAGGAGATATGAAAGTATGAAAGGTGATTACTGAGAAGAGAATGGGACAAGATATGCAAGGGTAATTGTAAAGGTTACAAAAGAGGTTGAATTTCCAAGAGAGCTACACAAAGAAAAATAAAATGCTACCCAATAAATCATTCAGTTGTAGAAACTGTACATTGTGCTTATTTTGATTTTTATCATTTTCATTAATAATGCAGTTGATAGGCTCTAAGTCAGAGTGATAGAAGCAGAGATACAGCAGGAAGTGAAAGAGGAATTGGAAATCCTGAGGGTGTAAGTAATTTATTCCAGTTCACACAGCGAATAAGTGCCAGAGTAGGAACAGCCAGGTGCTTTGGCTTCAGCATCTGTACTCCTAGCCTGCTGTCTCTTTTGACTTATTGGAAATTGAAGAGATGGAGAGAGGATGGACAGAACCCAAGCAAATGCTCACACTGAGGGGATGGATTCAGAGAAGAAGCACTTAAAGAGACTGAGAAATTATAGCATAGCCAGCCAGGATAATATATTGATAATATTACAGAAAAGATAGAATTTTCAATGAAAGATAGCAATGCCACAGAAATATGAGGAAGAGGAAGATTGAGTAAGAAACTGTGGGGTTCCCTTTAATTTTTAACATCTGCAGTTTAATGAAAAGCTGACATAAATCAGGTACCTTAAATTTAGAAAAGGTGTCCTCTAAGGTATTAATTATTTTTCCCTCTGTTCTCTGAACTGAAATAATTAATATTCACTAGCCTTTTTGCTGTTTGGCATTTTGACTTTTAGATCTCAATGGCACCACCAACTTGGTTGTTCTTTCAAATATCTATTATAATGGTAACTGTCAGCTATTTAGAGCTCTTTTAATGACATAATACTCTTTGCTGCCAATCAATTATAATAAACAAGAATGAAATTCTATTTGTTTCCAGGCTGCCAGAATGATTTTATTCTAAAATTTGGCATTTATATTATCCAGAAAAAAAGAAATGAAGCATGCCCTAATCATTCTGAGATCTTTTCTTAACCTGATAGGTGTACTTGAATGTGTTCATATACTCCAATAAAGATCTATTAAAAATTTTTTTAATTAAAAAAAAGACATAGAAAGTCAAATTTTGTGTTTATCTCAGGATCTCAGAGACAGCTGCAGGCAATATCAGACAGCATGTCAAGTTTTTATTTGGGGTCATTTAAAGTCTCAAGTACTCATAGGCTCAATGCAAGAAAGAGACTGCATGGAGTTGGATTTGTTTCTATCCATTGGTTTCCACTTAAGAAATAGATCAGCTGAAGGTCAGCTGAACGTGTGAAAAGAAGCAATAAAATGAAGTACTCCACAGATCAGAGGTCAACAATTCTCAGTGTCTGAATGATTGACCTTCACTGGCCAATATAAATTGCCCATAAAATATATAATATAAATGACACAGGGGGAGTGATACCCTATTAAATGACATAGGAGTAAGGACATACTAAATTAAGGAGGAAATCCGAAAATCTTTTCTGTTACCCAAATTAACTCTCCTGGTGGAGAACAGAAAATTGTATAAAATACTCAAACTGGAAGTAGTCTATGGTTTCACAATATTTTTTTTCCTCTGTTTACACCTATACCTGAATACCTAAAGCCTGATATTCATCCAAACAATTAAGACAGTACTTTCTCTCAAAGTTCTTCATGCCCATCTTCATTTCTAATTCCTCTGACCTGTTCTCAGTCATCACTGACCTGTTAAACCTTCTGAAGTATTTAACTCCTTTGACCACACCCTACATGTGTTTTTTTTTTGCTTTTCTTTCACATCGTTATTCTAGAAATCTTTTCTCATTTGTCTTGCCTAGTAATGCACTAGTCCTATATCTGCAATCATTATCTGTAAGCCCACTTTACTGGCTGTTGTCTTCAGATTAAAAAATAATAAGCAAATAAAGGAAAAGCAAACCAAACCTCCAGGCACTATTTTCAGCCCCTTTTTCTTGCTTTACAT
Organism: Neophocaena asiaeorientalis asiaeorientalis; assembly: GCF_003031525.2. Classification (NCBI taxonomy): domain Eukaryota; kingdom Metazoa; phylum Chordata; class Mammalia; order Artiodactyla; family Phocoenidae; genus Neophocaena; species Neophocaena asiaeorientalis. The sequence continues at coordinate 2,091,862 of NW_020172492.1, forward strand.
GGTCACTTGGACTATTTAACTCACAAGACAGCTTTGCAGACCAACTCTCTGACATGACTCTTAAGTCTTCAACACTTAACACATGAACCACTCACTGAATCTCTTTCCATGACTCCTTTTAGAGGAGCTTGTGATTCTCTCTAGGTTGTTCACTCTAATAGCTGTTCCCTTTTCCATATCGAATTCTACTCTTTCAAAACACAGCACAAAATGCACATACTCTTTGAAGGTTTCTGCTACTTCACAGGAAAAAAGGAGTATTTTCGGTTTCTCTGATCATAGAGTGTATTACAATGTCTAGCACCCCGTGCCCTCTATTTTGATTTTTTCTTTTAATTTTTCTACCGCATTACATTGTGAACCGAGAGAAGGATACAAGTCTTACACATCTTTACCTTTTCCATTGGATTTAGCCTTGCACACTTTCAACATGGAGGGCCCTTAATAAATGCTAGTTGTTTTTCTTTGACAATGGCATTTTAAATCTCCCTAAAACCTTATGAGAAACTACAAATAAACTGCCATGATGTAGTGTCTCTAAATAGGGAAGTGCAAGAATAAACTAGCTTTACTTTTTTTTTTCTTTTTTTGCAAGATGGGTATAGTTTTAAACATACTAGAATAATTTCTTACGTGGGCCTATATTGAAGATGTATCATTAATCTTAATATCTTCAAATATGTGCTTGGTATATTGGATCTTTTGTTTGTATTTTGTTTAATTAGAGCATGTATAAACTTTTCTTTTTAATACACATATTTTATATGCATTCTTTCAGTATTACTCCGAAGGCTCTCTCATCATCTTTTCCAGAAAATAGATGTTACAATGTGTGTATGTTTTTTTGTATGAGTTTTTCCAAAGCCCCTTCCTCATTCTTGTCTTTGGCATGGAGTTGATTCTAAATAAACATTTATTGGAAAGAACTGACACTTTTCTGAACACATTCCTCTTGTTCCCCACTGTTTCCCTTTTATTATAAGAATTTCAGCTTTATAAACCCTGCATGTATTTTAAGAAGAAAACAAATTTGACATTTCCTCCATGAAATGTGTCTAGTCTTTTACCTTCTGTTCTCAAAAGTCAGTTAATTGAGAGCACCACATGTTCCAAGATTCGGTACACAATGATAATATAATAAGTTCTGGTCTCGACATTCAAAGACCTTGAAATTTAATGGAAATTTTATTGTATTCACAGTCAATATCTCAACATTCTTTGGTGCTCAGATACGTAATTTTTTATTATTTCTTTAATGCTTCTTTTTTTCCAGTTTGATTTGAAGCTTTGTGAGAAAAATAAAATTATCTTTCACTACCTTGCAGACCAATATGAGTATATTCGTTTGATTCTTTTCTTAAATGTCGGGTGAGATCCACATAATTGGTCAAAACTCCAGATGAATCATCCTTGGTCTTTCCGTTTCTCTCACATTTCACACGCCATCTATCACAAAATCGTTTTGGCTTTGCTTTCAAAGTATATCTAGAATCTGACCTCTTTTCTTCATCTCCACTGCTACAGCCTTATCTCACCATCATCTCACACCTGGAACACTGGAGAAACATTCAAAGAGGATTCTAGCTTCTACCTTTCATCCATGAACCATTCCCAACACCACCACTAGAATAATCCCCTTAAAGCACCAGTGAGAAAGGTCAGCCTCATGCGCAGTGCCTTATTTCACTTAGAATAGAGCCTACCATCTTCATAGATGCTTACATGGCCCTGTATGACCGCCAACACTCCCACCTCTTTTCCACTCTACCGGATCTCCTATTACTCTTTCTTCCCTCTCTCTGCTCCATTCACACTGGCCCCCTTGCTGATGTTAAAACATGGGAACCCACCAGGCCTTTGCTCTACCTCTTTTCTCTGCTACACAATACAAACACTCACTTGCACTCCCAAACAATTTCCTTAGAAAAGATCACATTATTTTTGGATGTTTAGTATCTTCACAACCACATTCATTGCTGCTGGTCATCACATCATGTAAAAACCTAGAGCAAGAGTCAATAATTATGTCTTCTCATGTCCAGAGTAATGGAGATGTCAGTATGTTAAATACACTCATAAGATTACAACCTTCCTTATACCCCAGAACACATACGACAGTTAATTTAATATCTTGTATGATGGAGAACTCTAGCAAATCTAGCGACTCCCTGATGGCGACTTGCCGCAGCTGCTTGATGGGGGAAGACAGTGTATCAAATTTTTACTCCTATTTAAGCTAGAGAAATGGACTTGTTTATTTATAGCAAAACAAAACTGTATCAATAGCACTTAAAATATACTGCCTGCCATTTGTAATATTTATTATGTCATAAGTGACTGATAAAAACAGAAAGGAATACAATTTTAAAGACAGAAAGAGATAAGCTTTGCCAAATTGCTTCTCAGACTCAGGTTAAGAAGGCTACCAGTGACAGCTACTTTGAAAGAAGAAACATTATTTAATTAAATTTCCAATGATGAAAAATAATGTGATAACAGATAAAGGGAAACTACCACTTACTGGCTGTCAGACTATAAATTCAAATTGTCATGTAGATAACATAATCACTTCTCTTTCTATGACATATATGTGACTAGAAAGATTGAAAGGTAAATAATCAAGAAAATGCAAAGATCTATCCTTATGATAGAATATACGAAAACGTCAAGAAGCAATTCCAGAAAAGGGATTCCAAGCGAGGAGTGTGTGCATTGAAGTTCCCTCTCTTTCCTTGGAGAAGATCCTCATACATGAATTTCATTTCAACTTGCCATTACTTCCACTCATATTTCTAAGCTGTTTTTTTTTCCCCTTGAAATCACTTCCTATATTTTTCTTCAGTAGAAAAACTAAAAAAAGTAATCTGACCTAGTAAAAAACTTAAACAAACATCTATATTTTGAAACATTTTAGTCTATATTTGGAAAAAAGAAAAATAATTTCTGGCTTTAAAATGCACTTTGTTACTACTATTTTGTTTAATTCCATAAAATTAAAAAAACAAAAACAAAACAAATTTGAGAGGAAGGGCCAAAGAACACTGGTTTTAAAAGCTGGATAAATGAGTAAGCGATAGAAATGGAACCAAGATATCAGCAAACATAAGCTTCCTGTGGATAATTTCATAAATGACTAAGAACTCATGAAGTATTTTGGCTTACATTTTCAGGGATTATTTAACCAAAGTAAAACTTTGCAAGTCTTTTGAAAATCATAATCCTATCTAGAACTCTACAATTTTAAGAATATGGGGCTGTCTTGGGAAAAAGTTGAAGCTTCATACAAATGGTCATGAGATCATAATTCAAGTGATAATACTGATATCCTTCACCAAGACACAATATGCTCTGTGATCTGCCCCCATCCAGCTGTCTCTTTGCCTCACTTACCTATTTTAAAGCAGGTGATATAGAACAGGTCAGAATTTCCTGCATGCAATATTCTCTTTCACATCTCTCTGACTTTTCTAGTACTCTGAAAGGAAAGGATTTCTCCCACCCTGTTTCTTTAATGAAAAAAAATCTCATTTATCTTCAAAGAAGCAAATCAAATATCTCATCTATAATTCCTTTTCTGGACCTCTGAGATGGACTGAGCTCCCTTCAAGACGATGCAACCCAAACATACCATTATAAAATCACTACTTAGTGTGCTCTGGAAATTATCTGTTTTCTGGGGTTTGCCTCTTCTAGAGGCTAGAAAATCCTTAATCAGAAAAACTTGGCTTTATTTATCTCTGTCTTTCCAGTGCCTGGTACAATGAATGGTACTCAACAGGTGCTAAAAAATGTCTATCATAAAATAATGAGATCATCCTCAGAACTAGGCACCTGGTGATAGGGTCAAATTGCCTTGGTATCTGTGGCATTAGGATTTTACCTCATTTTGTTTCCTACAAGCCATGGAATCATTATACACCATTATTAAAATAACAAGGAAAATCTTAAAGAGGATTACATCCTCCTGCAGATGGAGAAACACACCATAACTACTTCGTTTTGTGTCTGCCTCTTCTAAAAGATAAGCAGTTAGCATGATGGTTTAAAGTTATGTGATACATATTGTGACGTTAGATCCTGTGGGGTAGAAGGAAAACCAATGCCTTGGGGATCTTAAGTACTGGGATTACGTGGTTTGTTTTCTGCAGGTAAAGCCTCTTGGCTCAGTGTAAAGAAGATCCATGATATTTGTTCTGATTAGGACTAAGGCACTCTCCATATTACTAAGGAAACACTGTGGAAGACACTGGAATATGAGAGAGAGGGAGGGGGAGACAGAGAGAAAGGTGTTGAGAAAGGAAGGAAGGAAGGAAGAAAGGAAGGGAGGGAGGGGAAGGAGGGGAGGAAGGAAGGAAGGAAGGGAGGGAGGGAGGAAAGAAGGAAGGAAGGAAGGGGGAGGAGGGAGGGAGGGAGGGGGAAGGAAGGGACAGAATTGGATCTTTCAAATTGAAAATGTACCAAGTGCAACTTGGGTGTGCCTCCTGGGAGTGTGACACTCACAAAGTACCTCTTCTTACATATTTTAGTGCTTCCTGCATCATGGCATCTATAAATATCATCACTCATCAGGACTAACTGCAGGGAAGAGTTGGTTGATATCACCGTATTCCTTTAATGCTACAGTGATGTAACTTCATTAAAATCAAAGGAAATTTGGAGCCACTAAATAATCGGAAAACACAAAAATGCTTAAGGGTTGGGTTTGCTTCCAAACAATTTAAAAACGAGGATCGAGAATTCCCCGGCGGTCCAGTGGTTAGAACTCGGCACTTTCACTGCCAGGGGCCAGGGTTCAATCCTCGTTGGGGAACTACGATTCCACAAGCTGCATGGCCAAAATAATAATAATAATAACAAATAAAAAATAAATAAAAGCGAGGATCATTTTCCTGTTACTCAGTGTACATTTTTGCTTATCTCTATTTTCCTGCTATTTGACAAGAAATAAAAGACACATTACTAAATCTTTCATAGGGTATATCTTACTGCGGTCTATATTTTACATGTGATACAAACACTTTACAGCAGGTGTTTTACAGTGTGATTTTTTTTCATTTCTTCCCATGAAAGGAAATAAAAATGATAGGCTGAAATACCTTGGTATCTAAGATTTTAAAGCATTAATCCTTTCACTGAAAGTTACAGATTATGTTAACACTAGGCTGTAGGCAATAAAAATACTCTCTATGTTTTAGCATCAATGGTCTGAACCTCAGTCAGTTTGCCTTAAAGCATGAAAGCCAACAAATTCTGTTACTGGGTAACAGCTTGACCTAAATTCTAATCTATGTTGATCCAATTAAATGAGAAAAATGAAAAACAAATATATGGAGTCTTTTAGATGTTGATCAAAACATTTAAAATATAAATATTAAGTGCAGTGATAGGCAGATATTAGTTTTAATCATTAACACTGAATATAAAAACATAAATTACAGTTTTATAACAGTCAGACACCAGTGTCAGCCTTAATCATTACACTGGTAAGCAATTTTCTGCTCTAACATTTTATTTTTCGGATTCCCTCATACAAATAACAGAACTTGTATCATATAATCAAAAATCTGTAGAATATTAATATTGTTGACATCATCTAGGGAATTCTCTTAATTAAGCTTAGCTCTCTAAAATGTGTATTTGATGTCAAATTCCAAAGTAAAATAATAACATTAATCTATATTTTCTTTACCTCTGGAATTGTAAATACAGGACTTAACTCAAAGCTTGCTTGTTCCTCTTGGGAAAAATGTTCCATGAGTCTTGAATATATATTTATCAACCAGTAACTACAGGACAATAATTTGAATCATTTTAACCAGTGTTATTTCATCTCTTGATCAACATATAGAATGGGTGTTCCATTTAACTGACATAAAAGATAATAAAATAAGTTATTACCACTCAGAGATCATTCTGTTGTACTAAAATAAATATAAATTGTACAGGGAAAGACTTAAGGGCATATTAACAAGGTGAAAGTATATGTGAATGTAGCTTTTGAGATATTTTGTTAATTACTAGATCTACAAACACAGAGGGCTTTTTCCTACTCTGTTAATAGTTATTATTAATACTTTTTATATATAAATAATTGTTAGTCCCAGATGATTTTAGTGGAGAATAAGAGGCAGGAAAATGTATCTATAATTATAGGATGATACTATGAGCAAAGGAAAGTTCAGAGAAGAGAGATGAACAACATTGCGGAGAAAAAAACATCATTTCTAAAACTGATCAAACTTTTTATTAAAGTCCTCAAATACTTTAGCAGCAGTTTTAAGTGTAGAAGATTAACAAAAGCTAGATGTTCATACTACTGGGTTGGCAAAAACATTCGTTTTTTTCCACAAGATGGTTCTAGTAGCGCTTAGTTGTCTTTAACTTCATTCGAAACAATTTTGTTAGATTGTATCGTGACACCTGTCATATCAACATGCATTTTAAAAAAACTTATCAAAATGGCTGAATTTTTGTGCAGCCATTTTAATATTGAAGGTGGAAGAAAAAAAGCAAGGTTTTCGGCATATTACGCTTTATTATTTCAAGAAAGGTAAAAATGCAACTAAATGCAAAAAAAGATTTGTGCAATGTATGCAGAAGGTGCTGTGACTGATCGAACGTGTCAAAAGTGGTTTGCGAAGTTGCATGCTGGATATTGCTCGCTGCTCCATGGTCGGGTAGACCAGTTGAAACTGATAGCGATCAAATCGAGACATTGAGAACAACCAACGTTATACCACACAGGAGATAGCCGACACACTCAAAATATCCAAATCAAGAATTGAAAATCATGTGCACCAGCTTGGTTATGTGAATCTCTTTGGTGTTTGGGTTCCACATAAGTTAAGCAAAAAAAAACCACGTCTTGACCATATTTCCACATGCAATTCTCTACTTAAACGTAACAAAAACGTTCTGTTTTTAAAACAAAATATGATAGGTGATGAAAAGTGGATACTGTACAATAATGTGAAATGGAAGAGATTGTGAGGCAGGTAAAATAAGCCACCACAAATCACACCAAATGCCAGTCTTCATACAAAGAAGGCAATGTTGTGTATATGGTGGGATTGGAAGGGTGTCCTCTATTATGAGCTACTTCTGGAAAACCAAACAATTAATTCCAACAAGTACTGCTCCCAGTTAGACCAACTGATAGCAGCACTCGATGAAAAGCGTCCAGAATTAGTCAACAGAAAACGCATAATCATCCATCAGGATAACGCCAGGACCGCATGTTTCTTTGATGACCAGGCAAAAACTGTTACAGCTTGGCTGGGAAGTTCTGATTCATCCACCACATTTACCAGACACTGCACCTTTGGATTTCCATTTATTTTAGTCTTTACAAAATACTCTTATGAAAATATTTCAATTCCCTGGAAGACTGTAAAAGGCACCTGGAACAGTTCTTTGCGCAAAAAGATAAAAAATTTCAGGAAGATGGATTACTATGAAGTTGCCTGAAAAATGGTAGAAGGTAGTGGAACAAAACGGTGAATATGTTGTTCAATAAGGTTCTTGGTGAAAATGAAAAATGTCTTTTATTTTTACTTGATAAGCGAAGGGACTTTTTGGCCAACCCAATAAAAAGTAGTGGTTTTCAAATCTCAATGTGCATTAGAATCACCCAGAATTTCATTAAAACAGAGACTACTGCACATTCATTCCACACCTACACCCTCCAGCTGAGTCTCCAATCACCTGGGTTAGGGCCAAAGAATTTGCATTTCTAATGAGTTACCAGGTGCTCCTAGGATAGAGACTACACTGGAGGGTCAATCCTGGCTACACATTATGGTCATGGGGGAATATTTACAATACACTAATGCTCAGGCTTCACCGGAGTTTCTCATATAATGGATTGTTGGAGGACAAGACATCACTATGTACTTTCAAAGTTCTCCAGATGTTTCCAATAAGTCTAGAGGAAAAGGGCAGTCTCCAGGGATGATGTGAAACTTGGCCATTGACATATAGATTGAGCACCCAAAGCTTAAAAAAACTGGAGAAGGATGTTTAATGATAACAGTGAATACATTTACTTAGCATTTTCCACTTTACAGTGTGCTTGCCTGTCCTTTATCTTGTTTAATTTTGATCTTTACAACAATTCAATACATACATAAAGAAAGTATTAGAATTTCCATTTTTCAGAAAGAGAATCTGAAGCTCAGGAATATTTCTTAATTGCCCCAGGTCACAACGTTCATATGCAGGCATCATAACCGAAGCATTTGGGCTATAAGTTAAGTGATTATTGCTGTCAGCAAGATTATTGCAACCACGGAACACTGAAGACACCAATCTAGGCAGAGCAGAGACTTTCTACGTAGTAGTGAAAATTGTCATAGGATATTTGAAGGAAAATAGATATCAGTAGGGTAGGGCAAGATTATGGAGTATCTTGAAAAAAATCAAGTCAGGAATAGGAAATTTGTGGCAATCAATGAATGAAAACAGTATATGTTTTAGGAAGTTATATGTTAACTTCAGTATATGTTAACATCTTACTATCTGGAATTTATGTGTAGAATGCTCACAAATTAACTCAATGCATAGCTGTAGAAGGAAATACAACCCATCATTTTTTCTAATTGCTACAATCAGCTTCATTACAAACCCCAAGTCCCAGAGTAACAGGCCAGCTGGTGGGATAGGGAGGGAAAGTACAGGGACAACTAAATTCAGTGTAAATTTTAATTCCAAATTTTATGCCTCTTCTGCTCTCCATTTCCCTCTCTGGTGTTGAGGAAAAAGTGTGGTCCTCTCGGCTGTGTGTAGTCTGCACTCATCTCATAATCAATTTACTCCTGTGCCATTTTGCCAGCTTCATTGTGGCCGATGACAAAAGCTGGCTAACATCAAGTAGCCCAGACATTTTCATATTGCGTTGTTCAATGTCTTCTCTTGGTGAGTGCTTTCTCACGGGTGTTAAAATGTAAAATACTCCACAGTTTGTGTCCACTCCCATGTCCACCCACAGGCTGTGGCTGCAGACTTCATGTGTGATCCTTTAATTGACCGTACCATTATCTATCCAAAAATCCATATATATTCTCACCACAGGCCACTGCTCTTTCCATACAAAGTAGATGATCATGTGCCCTTACCACTACCTCCATCCATGGAGAAGATTTTTTCCTCACTTCTGTCTTTCAAGGTCACTCCTGTATGTAGCTATGATGCAAAAATAGTTCATCACCAGCTGGCACCCACTTATAGAGCCAATCCGTCCATTATCCAAACATAGGACTTTCATTCCTCTTTTACCTGATTATAAGGGACCTCCCCACGTGGTCATGGTTGTATAAGCCAAGGGAGGGGCCTTGGGGTAACTGTGGTGTGCGACATGGAGATCTAGGCTACCTTGTGCTTCTATGGCTTCCTTGTGTCTCTGGTCCTAGTCAAGCTTGATGGTGGACTCTCTTGTGATGGAGTGTATATAGGCCTGTCCAATTTCATGACTGACAGACCCTAAGTCACAGTGTGAAGTTCCAGATGTATGGTTGTAGGGTGGTTATCATCAAGTATTCTGTATCTTCCAGGAACCAGTAAAATGCCTGAAGCTGGTTGTCAAGAGGTGTCTAATTCTCAGCCTCACTCCAGAATCTCAGGGGCCTGCATTCTATTTCTCCCTTTGGGGTTACTCATTGCATTGTTTCCTACCACTGACATTTCTGAAACTATGGGTTTCACTAACTTTTATGGTCACTGGCAGGGTTGTTTTCCTCAAGACCCAGATCTGCCGCACAGCCTTTCATGCTCTGAGACTCACTCAAAAGTGGCAGAATTTCCTGTACAGAATGTGTTGCCTCCAAAACTCAAGGCAGTCTACCAGGCATTGTGCTTCCTTCTTTGTGGTATGGGGTTCCAGATGCAGCCATCTGTCTTTTGCATGGGAGGAGAGGGAACATGGAGACCCTTTAGGCTATCATGCAAATTTGCCCCCTGAAAAGGAGAGGAGGAAGAGGGGACGGATTTCGTGGAAGAGTCTATATCACAATGCAGTTCTAAGAATGTCTGGGCCATGCCCATGGGGAGTCCTTGAGCTGAAGTTGCCTGTTGGCGGTACCTGGCATCTCACAGAAGTAGGCCTGCCTTAGTACCCCTTTCCACGCTCAGTCTTTGACTGGGAGCAGCCTGTGAACATGTGGACTAGGTAAAGAGTCAGTGGCAAATGGAGTGTCAGTGGTTGGGGGTGCCCTTCAATTATGCTCTCAAAAGCAAGAAACAGGAGAAGCACATTTTCGTGGCCTCCGTAGACATAATCAAACTTCCAGTTCTGTTTTTTGGCCACATAGGTTGTGATGCACCAGGAATGCTGAATCAGACTTACACATCTGGATGCTACACGCTGTGGCTGCTACAACTGCTGTGCTATCAGCCCTCATCTGGGAAGAAAGCCACCTTGCACAGCCGGCTCTTCCCAAGCTTCCATGAGGAAAGCAGGCCAACACCCAGCTGCTCTGAGCTTTTCCTCCTCAGCCTCTGAACCCACCTCTGTGTTCCAGGAGATCAGTACTGTTTCACTGGTTTGACCCTCTTCCTTTCCCACAGTCTTCTGGGCCTCAGAACTAATACGTTTTTATTCCCTTCACTCATGGTTGGGACTTCTAATATTTCATATCCTTACTTCTTATTACCACAGCTTGAGGTTACTAAATTGCTATGATCTAATCAACGAGAAATGTGTCAGTGGAATATGAGTGAACTAAGAAAACCTTCTGAAAAAGCTTGATTTTCAAGACTATCGCCGAAATTTTACTCTAGATATCAAAAGGCAAATGTATTTTTTCCATCTTCCTCATAAAATTCCTCCTACAAATCCTATTGATTTATTTTTGAAGCAAATGGATGACTCCGGCAGATTAAAGAATAATCCTGAACAAGGGAACATAATGTAGAAAAGTAAGTATTTTTTAAAGTATTATCTTCATTATGAGTCATGACAAATAACAAAACTAAGCAAAGGGTTATAAGTACCGAAAGGGGAAGTGACTTAGCCAAGGAAAACAATCAGAGAAACAGCTGTACCAGTTTATAGTTCAAATGAGTGAAACCTGCAAATTTCTGCCTTGCTGTGGCCATTGCTGAGGGATCTCACTAGTCTGCTGATGCTAGGATGTGTGTCAGGACAGGTGGTCAGCACTGGGGATAATATCATGTAATGTATCTGTGATACACGTATCCTGGCTCGCATATCCCTTTGCCTGAACGTTGAGAAGTTATCTTCTTTTCTAGGTGTTTTCACATGGAAGTGTTTTTGTCCTTTTCCCAGGATTATTTTATTCTCCTTCATATGCCTACCTTTTTGTTTATGTCCTTTTAACCTCTTCTATCATTTTATCAGTCCTACTGTCCTCCAACTCTTTCTAGTCTAGGAACCTCTCCCTAGGCTTGTAAATCTTCATGAATATCAGCAGGATGTGAATACTTTTCTCCTGGGTCCACTGCTCAATAAGAGGGAAGTAGAACTTCAGATCCTGAGCACACAGAAACATAGAAAAGCCACCCACTCAGTCTTATTTCCAAGTTTAAAATCAACTTATTGTCCTTTCTGTATATACGAATAAAAGACAGCTCTAAAATTGTAAGGATACTTTCCTACCAACTCTCAATTTTTGGTGGAGGAGTGTGAAACTGGGCTGAGGGCACCTTTTTATTCTGAAATATAAATCTTCTCTTCCACCAGTAAGGAGAAAGGTCATCTCAATCCAAATAAAATAAGTTTTTGTTAGCTTTAGTCCATTTCTTCAAATTTACTTTGCCCTCCACAAGACTTGGCCATCAAGATGCTAAGAACTGCCTTCAGGTAAAGTTAAATCCTGAGTGTGCAGGGCATCTATATACCTGCCTAGAAAACAAGTCCAGAGGGAATCAATCTCTCTTACTATTTCAATTCATTACTAACCACCAAGCTCTCCACTATGCCCTATTCACCCTAGATTTCATCTTTCCTCCCCGTGTCCCTGTGCCTGTTTCGTCCTAGGATTGAGTTACTGCCAATTTTATTAGTTCCTCTCCCAGTTACTAGAATTGGTCCTCTGCCTAAATGCATCTCATAGCCACTGTTGACTAGGCTTTGACTTAATCATCTTCCCAGCCATGATTTCTTTTTCCTAATTCGGACAAATTGTTGCTGTTTATCTGGAATGTGGACCTAGAATTTTGTACTCATTGGCTATGGTATCAACTCTTCGTCCTGAATATATAAAGTGAGTGGGCATAAATAGGTCCCTTCTCCATATTAGCAGTTCACCCTCCTGACTGGATCTGGAACTGCATCCAGACACTTGAGCATGGTCTGGCATGAGCCACATGTTGGAAAATTAGTTTAGGGAGCAGCGACACCTGAATTCTTTCCTATAGCCCAGGACTATTATCTTCTGAGACTTGGCTGAGCACGAGAAGAAAAATCAGACAAGCAGATGGGCTTGCCCTGGACATGGGAGCTCACATCTTGATTAGAGCATGAGTTTGTTGCCTGTGACACTGTGGCAGAGAGGGGCCTAAGAGGCCATGTGGAGGTTGAAATTGCTGCCTTGGCCTCATTATTCAAAGTCTAACAGCCCAGAACCCAAGCTCAGAAAAAATGTTTCACCAAATTTTCTTTTCATTTTTGCCTGTCAAAAATATTTTGGAGTCCATAGGCTATATAAAATATCTTTCAAGTTTTTATGGAAGATATAAGAAAAGTACTTGGAACTTAAGATCCCCCCAAAAAAAGAAAGCAAAAGGACAAGATTTTTGTTTTTCTAAGCAACATAAATATGGAGATCTCCCCCATTCAACATTATTTTTGCCCAGAAAAATAAATAAGATGTAATGAATGCCTTAAGTGTACTCTAACATGTATCAAAACTGTCCTTGGAGATCTTCTGATTTGTTTGAGAAATTATAGTGCCTACGAAAACTAAATAATAATGCTAGGCAATTATGTAGAACATTATAGCAATGATAATTAAATAAAACTTAAAGAAAAGAACTGTATTTTTAGAATAAATAGTGATGACCTTAATGGTTAAATAAGTGTATCTGGATGGATTTTCTCAGACACACTGAAAATATAATATCTCCCTCTCTCGAGAGTAGTAGGTTCTACTGCAGGTAATATCCATCCTCTCCCTAGAGTGAATGAAGCACTCAAAAGCACAGACTACAGAGTTGAATTTCATGTATTGAAATTCCGGTTCTGTCACTTAGAGGTTGTATGACTGTGAAAGAAAAACTTAAACTATGTCTGTTTCCTTATCTATCACATGGAAATAATAATTATACCTACTCAAGAGGTTACTAAAAAAATTAAACACATTTATATAAGAAAATACATAGACCAGTGTCTGACAAATATTAAGTACTCACTAACTGATAGCTGTCATCATCATAATTCCATCTATATCACTCAATCAAGACATGTTCATGGGCTTCCCTGGTGGCGCAGTGATTGGGAGTCCACCTGCCGATGCAGGGGACGCGGGTTTGTGCCCCGGTCCGCGAAGATCCCACGTGCCGCGGAGCGGCTGGGCCCGTGAGCCACGGCCGCTGAGCCTGTGCGTCTGGAGCCTGTGCTCCGCAAGGGAGAGGCCACAACAGTGAGAGGCCCACATACCGCAAAAAAACAAAAAAAACAAACAAACAAAAAAAAATATGTTCATTTAAAACCAAATTATACCAGGAGGTAATGATAGTAGGTTAATGACTGAATTTCTTTCCTATCTGTAAGGAATATCTTGAAGAAAAGAGCAGTTTTGGGGGGGGAGGGAGAGTAGGGCAGAATTCTAGAATAAGGAAGGATAATATTTATTCAGCACTTAAGATGCAATATTTTTCATACAGTATCGCATTTTCCCTCAAACCAACCCTAGTAATAGTTCAGGTTTGCAGAACTAGTAGTGGCAGAACAGGAATTAGAACAACTTGTCTTACTAGTAAATATACTGTTCTTAAAAGAAGAGCAAGAAAGAGAAGACAGGTAAATACAGGTATTTTAACCAGAAGCTTACACAGCAACAACTAATTTGACCAAGTTTATTAGACAATTGTTTAAAGTTTTACTTTGCCCATATGTACTATCCACCTCTTCTAAACATAACCTTTGTCAAAAAAAACAGATGAGGAAAAGAGCTTCTTTTGTAGTTGAATGTTATTCATTGTGTAAATATTTTGCATTTTATGTTTACAAATTCTTTGGTTCTTTCTGCTGCTAGTAGTTCTTAAATCATTACAATTAGAGAGTGTGTAATGTAAATATGAAAATTTAAAAGTATGTGTAGTAAATTGGCCTTTGGAAAATAGACTAAGCTTTTATTAAGCTGTCTTTTCAGTTTTGTTAAATATACCAGCACATAATTTAAAATGTTAATGAAAATGAGCCCTTCAACTTTAGGTGGTGACCTTTATTATGAATTACTTTAATCTCTAGAGAATATTTGTAAAAGTTAAATGATGTTCTGATTCTGAAAGACTAATAAACCTCAAATAAATATATTTGAAGATTGAATATAGTTCTTAATTTACTGTCATCTCACAGGTAACATACCCAGAAGGTATGCTGTTGAATTATTATTGTTTCTTGGTTAAGAAGCTTATGAAATACCTGCTTAACTATTTCTCCTCAAATTAGCAAGATAACACGAGTGTGTAGGTAAGCCATAGGCAAGGGCTAAAGGACAGCCATTTAAAATCAGAAAATATATATAATTGTACTATCATCACAATCTTCCTGGTTCTAAAACGAAGGAAGCTTAGATAAGGTATGAGATTTATGATTCAAGAAGCCCTGTCCCTTGCTCTCGTTCCAACCTCATTTGCTTCTTCTCTTAGATGGAGAAATTCTTACAGTGTCATCTCGTTGGATGTCTTTGACTTTGCATTCACTATTTCTTGCTTAAAATATCTGTTCTTCCTCCCTTGCCCCTCTGGTAAATGCCTAGTCATTTTTTTTTATTATCACCTACTCATTTTTTCTTTAATTCAGAAAGTATATACTGGGTACTACACAGTAAGCACTATTTTTCATTGCTGGTGATACGGCAGCAAAGAAGAGATACAAAAATCCTTGCTATTGTGGAGCCTATATTTCAGTATGAGAAATAGTACACAGATAAATAAGTATATAGAATATCAAGTGATGGTAAGTATTATGGGAAAAAATAAAGCAGCAAAAGAAGACAAAAACCACTACAGGTTTCAGGGAGGAGAGGATTGACAATTTACAATAAAGCGGTTCTGGAAGGTCATGATGAGAATGTAACAATTAAAGAAAGGTTACTCAACAGAGGGAGCCATGCAGATACCTGTAGGAAGAGCATCCAGGTAGTGAGCTTAGCAGGTTAGATGCCTTGACAAGGAGGTGTTTATGGTCAAGAAATAGAAGACCAGAATGCTTTGAGTGAATACAGAGGAAAGAGGTTGGAAATGAGTTCAAACCGTGAAGGAGAAAGATGTAAATCACAAACCTCCGTGTAGGTAGGGACTTTTACCTTTTGCTCTGAAAAAGGAGTGAACCTTTGATAGTTTGGTGAAGAGAAGTTGCCTAAACGGATTTACTTTTTAACAGGATTATTCTGCCTGCTAAGTGTAAAATAGTTCCTACAGGGAGAAGGTAGATGCAACAGGATTTACTCACAGAATGTAAGTGGACCATGAGAACAAGAGAAAAATGAACAATGACCCCAAGGATTGGGGAGAGGTTCATTGTACTGTATTCAGTTTTCTCTTACTGTACCTTCCACTGAGTCACCCGTCTCTGTATAAGCTAGAGCTATGCACACATCTCTAATATAAACCATAAGTGAGCATCTTCTCCTAACATGCCCTATGCTCAAGTTTTACTTACATGATTTCATTGAAGGGAATACAATATTATTATCCCCATTTTATACATGAAGAGATTATACTCATCACACCATAGAGCCATAAAGTGCTCATGCATTTGTCAGTCCCAAAATACTATAATAATTTAAGGACAAGAACACTGATGTATTAATTTCTGTGTGCCAAATACCTAGAAAAATTCCCTCCTCTGACTTGCTTCCAATTACTGTGTCTTGAATTAATGAATACAATTAATTACTTATGAAGTTTTTAAGTGGAGTGACTTGAATGAGGGCCAAATTCCCTATTACATCATCAAATATGTGTCCTTACATGACCTACAAATCTGAAGTCCTTCCCATTATCATTTAAAAAAGTGATTCCTGTAAGACATTATAATATATTATATATACATATTATAGTATATATATATATATATTCTTTAATATGGCAAAAATAATATGCATATATATTTTTCTTTTGCAAACTCTGCCTTGAAAACTAAGAATAATTTATGAATTTAATAATAGTTCTCTTACTGTGAGTTTATATAAATGCAGGCTATTTAAAACATAAATAAATGACGAATAATCCAATTTGGGCAGTTTTTCATTATATTACAGATTTCCTTTTATTTTTCAAGTTATTAACTTCATAGATAACGGTAATGTAACAGCATGAAATAACTAATAGTATGTGTTCTCCTCTGTGGTTAAGAGCTGCTTCTAGTCAATGTTTGTGAAAAAGTCTATAAAAACTAGGGGAAAAAAATCAAGCTCAGTCAATGAAATATAAAAACTATATAATGGTTGCTATTTTTATATTAATAAAATCACTACTGGCTTCTTGTATGTTGTACTGTATAGAAAATTAATATGTCATTAGTACTGGCTCAGTGCATGCCTAAACTTATTTGAAACTTGGAAATAAAGATAACTGATTTATCTTTATTCTTATGTCTTTGGTATTAAGTGGAATAAC
Organism: Neophocaena asiaeorientalis asiaeorientalis; assembly: GCF_003031525.2. Lineage (NCBI taxonomy): Eukaryota > Metazoa > Chordata > Mammalia > Artiodactyla > Phocoenidae > Neophocaena > Neophocaena asiaeorientalis. The sequence goes on from NW_020172492.1 coordinate 2,108,662, forward strand.
CATCATAGCCACCGTAGCCTCTCTTTAACCAATATCATTTTCAAATATCTTTTTATTAAATTTCATATAGACAATTTTCTGGATCATTCTTGAACATCTGGTTAAGTCTTGTGACACAACTGATTTTATGTTCTTCCATGCTACCCAAGAATTATTTTGCTTTGCTTCTTCCTACTAATTAAGTCCTGGAAAGAAACACTTCATTTTTTTTTTTTATAAAATAGAAACAATGGAGAACAAAAGGCAATAAAATCAGCTAGAGCTTATTGTCCTTTTATATACCTCAGCCCAGATACAACTATGCTAGCTCCCTCAGCTCTGTGAGAAGCTGTGGGCAGATCAGGGGCGATCAATGTACCAGGTCCTCTTGCATAACCTGAGTGGGTACAGCTGCAGAATAAAGTCAGCCCACCCTAATGAAACAGATCATGCTGGGACACACACTCCCCTGCTTCACAAAAATAACAGGTGTCTCAGGAGAAACTAAGAATAGAAATCACTCTCACTGAGGACTGACTCTATGCCACTACAGACTTTAAATTATTTGCTTTAATCCCCACAGTTAACACAATGATGTGTATTATTTTATCTAAGGATAAGGAAAATGAAGCCTTAGTGAGGCTGATGTAAGTGCCCAACCAAGGTTACTGTTCAGCTGGCACAGCCTGGCGTGGAGCCCAGGTCCATCTGAGTTTTCACATCACCTTCCTCCCACTCCACGGTCACCAAGCCCTGTCTGGAAATTTACATAAATAAAATGTACCAAAACTCTGCAGAAAGCAGAAAATGAGCTTTTATTATCTTAGAAGTATTTGTTTTTAAAATATTATGTAAGTATACCACATTTGAGAATATCCCCTGAAAAGAAGAGTTATAACTATTGCAATAAAATGAAACACAATGTTAATTGAAACTACATGCTAATTTAAAATATATACTTGAATTATATATGTCCACACATATAGAACTTTCTAAAGTTGAAAATTTTGTATGTGTGCACATACGGATGGGCATATATCATTCAATTATATACTTTAAATCAACATGTAAATTTTGTTCATCTCACTGAAATTTTTTCTTGGTCATTAGCGTCTACTACTCCAATTGTTATATTGTGTTATATTGTGTTATATTCTTGCAAATAAAAATTGATGCAACCAAATATTTTTTACCATTTTCCTATTTTTGAACATTTAGGTTGTCCCCAGATTTTACAACTCTAACCTGAGTTAACCAAGCTTTATCAGGGATTTGCTTGATTACATATGCATTTCAAAAATATCACTCTGTCTTTAGTATACAGAATAGACTGGAAGGGTCTCAAGGTTGTACAGAGAGAATATTTAAGACACTGTTAGAAAATTCTAGCCAAGACATGATGGAAGCTTGAATTAAGATATTCCTTTAGGAGAGTCAGGGTAGGATTGAGAAATATTTGTAAGATGAATTCAAAAACATTTGGCAATTAATATAATATGAAGAATGAGTGAACAGGAAGAAGCAAAGATTATACTTTAAATTCTGGTTTAATTTACTGGTTAGTCAGTAGTGAGATTATTGAGATTGGGAACACAGGAGGAGAAGTAGGTCAAAGGAAAAGATCATACGTTCAATCAAAATGTCTTGAGTTTGTCATGTCTACCCGAAATCCAAGTAAAGAAATACATGGTAGGGCTTCCCTGGTGGCGCAGTGATTGGGAGTCCGCCTGCCGATGCAGGGGACGCGGGTTCGTGCCCCGGTCTGGGAGGATCCCACATACCGTGGAGCAGCTGGGCCCGTGAGCCATGGTCGCTGATCCTGCGCATCTGGAGCCTGTGCTCCGCAGCGGGAGAGGCCACAGCAGTGAGAGGCCCGCGTACCGCAAAAAAAAAAAAAAAAAAAAAAAAAAAAAAAAAAATGTT
>NW_020172492.1:2110591-2173063 GCF_003031525.2 Neophocaena asiaeorientalis asiaeorientalis
CGGTACCCCAAAAAAAAAAAAAAAAAAAAAAAAAAAAGAAGTACATGTTAAAAGAAATCTTGGCTGGAGATACAGATTTGGGAGTCATTGGCATATGGATAGACACAATAAGGAAAAAAGCATTGGGAACTCTTGGATAGAGAGGGATAAAAACTTATTAGGATGGAAAATGGTCTGGTGTGGGTAACTAAATGAATAATAAAAAGAAAACTGCATTGAATTTAAGACAGTGGCATTTTTAATCAAGGTCTGAGTATCGGAGCAGATTTGGATAAATGTAAATTCTAGAATGTGGTCATATTTTGCTAAAATGGGATGGATAGAAAGGTCATTTAACATGAAGAGGTGAAGATAATGAAAAGCTATAAATATCTATATGAACACTGAAATCTAGGGGAATAATGACAGCTCTTGAAATATAGATAAAATTATGATATCAAGTAATAGAAGACAGTAATGATTAAAAGAACTGTGAGACAGTGACAAGAACGAAAACACAGTTGTAGATTAAAACAACATGGGCCACAAAGAATAGGTAATTTTCCACAGAGTAGAGAAGTGATGATTTCCAGTTTTTGTGTGGATGATGTGTCAAACAGCACCTTCACCTTCTACCTCAATGCTTATCTCCTTAGGCTCTGACACTAGTTGATCCTTAAAACTGAAAGACACTTCATTTCCCAGCATCGATGGTTTTTGAATGCAGAAGCTACCCCTTTTGTGTGGGTTCTCTTTGAAATATCTTCCTCTTCAACTTGATCAATTGTTTGTTTAAAGCATCTTACACAGGTACAGTATACACACCCACACACACATGCACATACAGCTTAATATCTTCCTGGTATTTATAAGTTATATAAAATGTATGCAGGACTATGATGTTGCTTAATACGCATTATCCTTCATTTGTTCCTACAGGATACTCCTCACCACATGAATTAAAGAGACATTACAGTGTATTTTCAAAATAAATAATATTACCGCATAAAAGGCACACGAGACAACGTTAGACATACAACTAGTTCTCAGTAAATATTAGTTTGTTGCTTAGGCAAATTCTTATAGCCATATAGGGAAAAGTACTGGGGGCAACATAGAGTTTCCCCATTACTGAAAATGGCCCATGAATCCCAAATTTAACACTGAATCTTCAGATCAATTTGTAAAATCACCTCATCTATCTGACATAAATACACTGCCATGTGTAAAACAGATAGCTAGTGGGAACCTGCTGTATAGCACAGGGAGATCAGCTTGGCGTTCTGTGATGACCTAGATGAGTGGGATGGGGAGGGTGGGAGGTCCAAGAGGGAGGGGATATAGGGATACATATAGCTGATTCATTTCGTTGTACAGCTGAAACTAACACAATATTGTAAAGCAATTTTATTCCAATAAAAATAAAGTTACTGTGTGAGTCTGGTTACCATTTTCCTACGCTAAGGACCAAAATATAGCCCCACTGTATCTGCATAGGTTACCTATACTCTTAAACCAAAATATGGAAATAAGAAAGATAAATATGGATGGTGATGAAAAAACACGACACCTCTTAGACAGTCAAATCAGGCGGAAATCACTGACTACCAGCATAAACAAGTGAAAATAATAACTATACACTTTGATCTCAGATAATAAGTGCACTGACATCTAATAAAGTCAATTAAATGATAAGAAAATGTTGCAAGATGGCTATTCTACACAGGATTTCAGGGAGAGCTTCTCTGAGGAGGTGACATTTGAGCAGCGATCTGAATAAAATAAGAAGTTAAATCATAGGAATACGATGGAAAATCATTCCAAATAGTCAAAAGCAAGTGCAATACTATAGTTTTGGCAGATTTGAGAAAAAAGCAAAATACATCTCTCAAATTTGAAGTATTCTAAGAATTTGAATCTGTTGGTTAGAAGAAGAAAGTTTTCTTTTAAATTGCTTTGGGTTTTTATCACCATCTCTAGTTCCATTCCCTCCCCTACTCCCTACCATGGCTGCTTCTACTGTCAGGCTGAGATTACATGGATTGGTAATATTTCCACCATAAATGGTTGGTATAACTTGCCAGTGAAACCACCTGTGCCTGGAGACCTTGTTTATGGAAGCTTTTAAATTTCTTTCAGACTAAATTTCTTTCATAGATATACAGAGGTTCAGATTATTCTTTCTTGAGTGAGTTTTAGTAGTTTGTGTCTGAAGAATTGGTCCCCTGGCTCTAAAACTGCTGAATTTATGGGCATGGAGTTGTTCTTAGTATTTCCTTATTATCCTTTCAGTGTCTGTTTGTATAGTAGTAATGCCTTCTCTTTAATCCCTAATATTTATAGTTGATGTTTTCTCTTTTATCTTTGTCAATGTAGCTTAGAGATTTACCAGTTTATTGATCTCAAAAGAGTCAGCTTTTGTTTTCATGAATTTTCTATGTTTTGTGTTTTCAATTTTATTTATATCTTCTCTTATATTTATTATATACCTTTCTTTTCTTTAAGTTTAATTGAATTTTCTTTCTCTATTTTATTAAGGTAGAAGCTTAAATTGGTAATATGAGATCTTTCTCCTGTTTAACATTAGTTTCAATGCAATGCTATAAATTACTCTCTAAGCATCACTTTATATTAACAACTGTGCCACCAGGAAAGTCCCACAGCACACCTCAGTTTATTGCACTTTGCTTTGTTGTACTTTGCAGACATTGCATCTTTTTACAAACTGAAGGTTCGTGGCAACCCTGTGTCTAGCAAGTCAATTGGTGCCATTTTTCCCATAGCATCTGCTCACTTTGTGTCTCTTGTGTCACATTTTGTAATTCTTATAATATTTCAGACTTTTTCATTATTATTACATTTTTTATGGTGCTCTGTAATCAGCGACCTTTGATGTTACTATTGCAATTGTTTGGGGGTGCCATTGCTGCCACGCCCATACAAGGGGACAAACTTAATCTATAAATGTGTGTGTTCTGACTGCTCCACCAGCTGGCCATTCTCCCATCTCTCTCCCTCTCCTCAGCCTCTCATTTCCTGAGATACCACATTGTTGAAATTAGGCCAATTAATAACCTTACAATAGCCTCTAAGTATTCAAGTGAAAGGAAGAGTCACTCACTTTAAGTCAAAAACTAGAAACGATTAAGCTTAGTGAGGACAGCATGTCAAAAGCCGAAGTAGGCAGAAAGCTAGGCCTCTTGCACCAAATGGTTAGCCAAGTTGTGAATGCAAAGGAAAAGTTTTTGAAGGAAATTAAAAGTGCTACTCCAGTGATCACACAAATGATAAGAAGAGGAAAGAGGATTATTACTGATATGAGGACGTTTTAGTGGTCTAGATAGACAATCAAACCAACAAAAAACATTCCCTTAATTCAAAGCCTAATCCAGAGCAAGACTCTAACTCCCTTTAATTCTATGGAGGCTGGGAGCAGCGAGGAAGCTGCAGAAGAACAGTTTGAAGCTAGCAGAGGTTGGGTCACGAGGCTGAAGGAAAGAAGCCATCTGCGTAACATAAAAGTGTAAGGTGAAGCAGCAAGTGCTGATGTAGAAGCTGCAGCAAGTTATCCAGAAATTCGAACTAAGATCATTATGAAGGTGGCTACAATAAACAAAAGATTTTTCAATGTAGACAGAACAGCTTTCTACTGCCAGAAGATGCCATCTAGGACTTTCAAAGCTAGACAGAAGTCACTGCCTGTCTTCAAAGCTTCAAAGGACAGACTGACACTCTTTTTAGGGGCTAATGCAGCTGGTGAGGTTGAGCTGAAGCCAGGACTTATTTACCATTCTGAAAATCCTAGGGCCCTTAAAAATTATGCTAAATCTACTCTGACTGTGCTCTATAAGTAGAACAACAAAGCCTGGATGGCAGCACATTATTTTACAAGATGGTTTACTGTTGACACCTACTGCTCAGAAAAAAAGATTCCGTTCAAAATATTACTGTTCATTGACAATGCACCTGGTCACCCAAGAGCTCTGATGGAGATGCACAAGATTAATGTTGCTTTCATGCCTGCTAACGCAACATCCATTCTGTAGGTCCATAGATCAAAAAGTAATTTCAACTTTCAAGTCTTATTATTTAAGGAATACGTTTTGTAAGGCCACAGCTGCCATAGACAGTGATTCCTCTGATAGATCTTGGCAAAGCAAATTGAAAACCTGGAAAGGATTCAGCTTCTACATTCCATTAAGAACATTCATGATTCAAGGGAAGAAGTCAAATATCAACATGAACAGGAATTTTGGAAGCAGTTGATTTCAACCCTCATGGATGACTCTGAGGTGTTCAAGACTTCAGTGAATGAAGGAACCACAGATGCAGTGGAAATAGGAAGAGAACTAGAATTAGAAGGGGAGCCTGAAGATGTGACTGAATTGAAGCAATCTCATGAGCAGGGATGTGCAAAGAAAGTGGTTTCTTGAGATGGAAACTACTCGGTGAAAATGCTGTGAAGATTATTGACACGACAACAAAGGATTTAAAATATTACATAAACTTAGTTAATGAATCAGTGGCAGGGTTTGAGAGGATTGACTCCAATTTTGAAAGAACTTCTACTGTGCGCAAAACACATCACATGCTACAGAGAAATTCTCTGTGAAAGGAAGAGTCAGTTGATATGTCAAACTCCATCTTATTTTAAGAAATTGCCATGGCCACCCTACCTATCAGCAACTACCACCCTGATCAGTCAGCAGCCATCAACATCAAGGCAAGACCCTCTACCAGCAAAAAGATTATGACTCAATGAAGGCTCAGATGGTTAGCTTTCTTTTTTTATATATATAAATTTATTTTTGTGTTGGGTCTTCGTTGCGGTGAGCGGGGGCTACTCTTCACTGCAGTGCATGGGCTTCTCACTGCAGTGGCTTCTCTTGTGGTGGAGCGTGGACTCTAGGAATGTGGGCCTACTGCTGGCAGTAGTTGTGGCGTGCAGCCTCAGCAGTTGTGGCGCACAGGCTTAGTTGCTCCATGGCATGTAGGATCTTCCCAGACCAGGGATTGAACCCCTGTCCCCTGCATTGGCAGGTGGATTCTTAACCACTGCACTACCAGGGAAGTCCATCAGATGGTTAGCTTTTTTAACAATAAAGGATTTTTTAAATTTAGGTACATATATCTTTTTTTAGACATAATGCTATTACATACCTAATAGACTAGTATAGTGTAAACATAACTTTTATATGCACTGGGAACCCAAAAAATTTGTGTAACTTGCTTTATTGCAGTAGTCTGCAACTGAACTTGCAATATCTCTGAGGTCTGCTTGTTAACAACGTTATTCGGATATAGCTGACACACCAAAAGAAAGTCATCTTTATAAAGCTTACAATTCATAATTGAAGTAATTCTACCACCTTTCTAGTTGTTCTCTATTTGTAACATTTATTTTTCATTTCTTTTAACCTATTCTTCCGTATCTGGACTTAACTGAGCATTTTTATGATTTTATCTCACATCTCTATTGACTAATTTTTTTTTTATTTTTTTTGCGGTATGCAGGCCTCTCACTGTTGTGGCCTCTCCCGTCGTGGAGCACAGGCTCCGGACGCGCAGGCTCAGCGGTGATGGCTCACGCGCGCAGCCGCTTCGCGTCATGTGGGATCTTCCCAGACCGGGGCACAAACCCGTGTCCCCCGCATCGGCAGGCGGACTCTCAACCACAGCGCCACCAGGGAAGCCCTCTATTGACTAATTTTTATACCTTTTAAAATATAATGCATTGCTCTATAGTTTACAATATACATTTTTTTAATAACTTGAGTCTACCTTCAAATAACATTATACCATTTCACATATCGGAGAAAGTCCTTAAAACTGCATAATGGCATTCTTCTCTCATGTAGTTTCTGCTATGTTTGTCATATATTTTACTTTTACATGTGCTATGAAGACATAATACAGTTTTACTAACCTTGCTTTAATAAGTCAGTTATTAGAGCAATTAAGATAAGTATAAATAATGCATTTTATTTTCTATTAATTATGTTTCCAAAACATTTCTTTCTTGGAACTTTGTTCCAAGTTTTAAAATTATATACTACTTCTTCCTGAAGAACTTCTTTTAACATTTCTTATAGGGTGATCTGCTGGCAATGTATTGTCCCAATTATTTTTTGCCTGAAAAAAGTCTATTTCTCCCTCATTTTTGAGAAAAATTTCTCTGGGTATAAATTTCGGGACTGAAAATTATACTTATGTATGTAGGCATGCATGTGATTTGTATGGATGTATTTTTCAGCCCTTTAAAAATGTCATTCCACCGTCTTCTTGCAATATTTCTGATAAGAAGTCTGTCTGTAATTCTACATTCCTTTGTCATTAATGAGTCTTTTTCATCAAGTTGCCACCAATATTTCTCCTTGCTTCGGCCTTTAGGCAGTATGATTGTAGGGTTCATATTTTTAATTAGGCGGCTATACTACCTTTCAATAAATTCTTGCTAAAATAATAAATATGTGACTTTAAATAAATCTTCATACTATTTCATAAAACATCCAAGCAAAAGTATAGAATACGACAGTTTTATTATGGTATTGTTTTCGTGGTTGTGTCCCTATCCTCTATGTAAGAAATGTGAAAGAATTAAACAACGACAACAAGAACCTCCTGGAACTAATAAAAAATTATAGCAAGGTTAAATGATACAAGGTGAATATACAAAAGTCAATTGCTTTTCTATATACCAACAATGAACAAGTGAAATGTGAATTAAAAAATAACAATACTACTGACAATAGCACTCTCCAAAATAACATACTTAGGTATAAATCTAACAAAATATGTGCAAGATCTATATTAACAAAACTACAAATCTCCGATAAATGAAATCAAAGAACTATATAAATGGAAAGATATTCCATGTCCATGGTTAGGAAGATTTAATATTCTCAAGATGTCAGTTCTTTCCATCTTCATCTATAGCTTCAGTGCAATCCCAATCCAAATCCCAGGAAGTTATGTTGTAGAAATTAACAAGTGAATTCTAATGTTTATAGAGGAAGGCAAAAGACCCAGAGTAGCCAGTACAATATTGAAACAGAAGAACAAAGTTGGGTGACTAATGCTGCCCAACTTCAAGACTTACTATAAAGCTACAGGAATCAAGGCAGTATGGTACTGGTGAAAATATATACAAATAGATCATTGGGCAAAAATTTTTTTAAAAAAGAAATAAAGCCACATATATAGAGTCGACTGATATTTGACAAAGAAGCAAAGGCAATACAATGGAGGAAAGATAGTCCTTTCAACCAATGGCACTTAAACAACTGGACATCCATAAAAAAAGAAAAAAAAAAAAAGAATCTAGATACAGACCTTACATCCTTCACAAAAATTAACTCAAAATGGGCCACAGACCTAAATGCAAAAAGCAGTACTATAAAATTCCTAGAAGATAACACTAGAGAAAACCTAGATTACTTTGGGTATGGCAATGACTTTTTAGACAAAACTCTAAAGGCACAGTCCATGAAAACACAAAATTGATAAGCTGCACTTAGTTAAAATTTTTAAAAAATATATGCTTTGCAAAAGATAATGTCAAGAGAATGAAGACAGGCCATAAACTGGAAGAAAGTATTTTCAAACCAAAATACACAAAAAAATCTCAAAAGTCAACAATAAAAAATAAATCAAGCTGATTAAATGAGACAAAGAGCTTAGCAGACACCCACTAAAGAAGATATACAGATGACAAATAAACATAAGAAAAATGCCTTCAATAATTTGTCATCAAGGAAATGAAAACTGAAACAACAACGAGATATCACTACCTATTAGAATGGTGAAAACCCCAAACACTGACAACATCAAATGCTTTCTTTCTTTGAAAGAAAACCAAATTAGCAACTCTGGGCAGGACTTATTTATAATTGTTGTGACCTAAGCATAGTTAAAAATAACTTGGTCGTGACAAAAGTTTCTCATTGTGATTAATTTCAGGAATAGTAATTTGAAGAACTTGTTTGGGAACACAGTTTCTCCCTTCTAAGGCCTTTCAAAATTGTTCTTGTAAGTTCATAATGCAAATGAAACAAGGGGATAGGTTTATAAGGAAATATCATTAACAATTATTCTGTTCTTACATTTCATTGTTATGTATGAAATGAAGTACTATAAGCATGGTTGCATCATTGTGAGCCTCAAACTGACCCAAATTTCAATACAATTTAGATTTACTTCATGCATTTTTCCTTTTTTGTTACTGTATTTTGTATAATCTACCTATACTAAGTTTTACTTAAATTTTCTTCAGTGATTACATATACAAAATTTCTTATTTTGGAAACAGTTTCAATAAAAAGGATATAAGGTTACTGATATATAGCTACACATTTAAAATTTTACTATGATTAATGTCAAATGTCTAATAATTTAAGTGAAATGGATATTTGTAGCATGTTAATAGATTTTTAAATGTATTACTTTATATATTATTATAAGATAATTATATATAGCATATATATTCTGCAAATTATCAAAATATCAAATAATTGGTACTTTTTGGTGTCTTTTATATTTTTTGTCAAATGTTAATGTCTTTTTATATTTTTTGTCAAATGTTGGTGTCTTTTTATATTTTTTGTCAAATGTTAATGATGACTTTATTCATAATTAAATATAGAGACAATCCAAATATCCATCAACTGGTAAATACGTAACCATGATATATACGTAGAACAGAACACTACCCAGCAATAAAAACGCACTGACTACTGATACATGCAACAGCATGGGTGAATCCCAAATACGCTAAGCCAAGTGAAAAGTCTAGACTTAAAAGGCATAATTTGACTTACATAAATTCTGGGAAAGACAATTAATTATAGGGTCATAAAGCATGTCACAGTTGTCAAGGAAAAGGTTTGAGAGAAGGAAGTTGACTAGAAAGAAGAATAAGAAAATTTGCAGAAGCTTTGTTTTTCTGGATATATACCCAGGAGTGGGATTAGTCTTGAAAAGGTACATGGACTCCGGTGTTCATAGCAGCACTATTTATAATAGCCAAGACATGGAAACAACCCAAATGCTCATCAACAGAGACTGGCTTAAAAAGATGTGGTATACATACACACACACACACACACACACACACACACACACACACACACACAATGGAATATTACTCAGCCTGAAAAAAAGAAGGCAATGTTGCCATTTGAAGTGATATGGATGGATCTAGAGAATATTATACTAAGTAAAGTAAGTCAGACAGAGAAGGACAAATACTATGTGATATCACTTACACATGGAGTCCAAAAAATAATACAAATGAATCTATATACATAAAGGGACTCACAGTCATGGAAAACAAATTTATGGTTACCAAAGGGGAGAAAGTGGGAGGAATAAATTAGGAGTATGGGATTAATAGATACAAATTACTATGCTTAAAATAGATAAGCAACAAGGACTGACTATAGCACAGGGAACTATATTCAATATTTTGTAATAACTAAAATGGAATATAATTGGAAACATATATATATAGTTGAATTACTTTGCTGTACACTTGAAACTAACACAATACTACAAATCTACTATACTTCAATAGAAAAGAAAATTAAAATGTTCAAGAAGAATACAATAAAACTGCTATAAGTCTTGATTGTGGTGGTGGTTACAGCTCATAGAACTTGTACAAAAATGGGTGGATTTTACTGTATTAAATTAGACCTCAAAATGTAAAATTTATAATGTGAACTAACAACAACAAAAAGCAATGGATTATAAACAGGATGGTTACATAATAATAAAAGTAACAATTCACCAAGAAATTAAAATGGTGAATTAGCTTATCTACCATTCGTATGTTTACCATTTAAGACCTTGCTTTTGATAACTGACCTGCCTACAAAAAAGGATGGTATATAAAATGTAACAATACAATTAACAATTTTAATCAAATAGACATGTATAGAACTATACTCAGTCATGACCCTAGTAGGAAACAGATGGCACATTCAAATAGGTTAACTGAGTACTGTTGACTAAAGAAACTATTTACTGAGTTGTTGGCAGAGTTAAGAGAAATAAACAAGGGAAGATGGTGTTTTCCAGGAGCTAGCTACATGAAATTATTATCCCAAAACGTAAAGGAGCAAGTGGGGAGAGCATCCCTGAACCCTGTGAAAGATGTACTTATAGTGACAGCTGCAGAGGACATGCATCTAACAGCATCTGTGGCCTTCAGGGAAGAAATGTAGCTCCCGCAAATCTGTAGCCTCATAGTGGGGGAAGACCAGGATTAAATACCCTACCTCTACTCTTCTCTTTTTTTTTTTTAATATTTAGGTATAATGGACACACAAAAACCTGCACATAATTCATGTACACATTTTGATGAGTTTGGATATAAGCACATACTCATGATACTATTACCACAATCAAGGTACTAATCACATCTATCACCTCCAAAAATGTCCATGTGTGTGTTTTGTGGTAAGAACACTTAACATGAGCTCTAGCCTCTCACAAATTTTGAGGTACACAATACCATTAAATATAGGCAGTGTGTTGTACAACAGATCTCTAGAACTTATTCATCTTCTATAACTGAAACTTTATACCCATTAGGGAAAAACTCCTCACTTCCCCCTCCCCCTAGCTCTTGACAACCACCATGCTATTCTCTGCCTCTAAGAGTCTGACTGTTTTAGATCCTATATAAGTGGACACATGCAGTATTTGTCCTTCTGTAATGGCTTATTTCACATAGCATAAAGTCCTCTAGAGCCACCCGTGTTGACACAAATGGCAACATTTCCTTCTTTTTTAAGGCTGAATAACACCCTTTGCATACATATGCCACACTTTCTTGATTCATCTGTTGATAGACACTCCAATTTCTTCCATATCTTGGCCATTGTGACTAATGCTACAAATAACACAGGGGTGCAGATATCTCTCGGAGGTCCTAATTTCAATTCCTTTGGATATGTACCCAGAAGTAGTACTGCTGGATTATATGGTGGTTATATTTTTAATTGTTTGAGAAACCTCTATAACTATCCATAGTGGTTACACCATTTTGCATTTCCAATAACAGTTATATGTTTTCTAATATTTCTACATCCTCACCAACACATCATTTGTAGCATATATATATATATATATACACACACACATATATATGTATATATATATACACACATATATGTATGTATATACATATATATATATATATATATATATACACATAAAATCATTAGACTAACAGTGTGAGATGATAGCTCATGTGGTTCAATTTTCATTTCTCTGGTAATTAATAATGTTGAACACCTCCTCATATACTTCTTGGCCAAGTGTATGTCTTCTTGGAGAAATGCTAATTTACTTGCCTATTTTAAAATCAGGCTATTTGCTTTATGTCATTGAGTTGTAAGAGATTGCTATATATTTTGTATACTAACCCCTTATCAGATAGATGGTTGCAAATATTTTCTATCATTTCACAGCTTGCCTTTTCAGTCTGTTGATTATTTGCTATATAGAAGCTTCTAGTTTGATATAGTCCCACTTGCCTATTATTCGTTTTGTTGCCTGTGCTTTTGGTATCAAATCCAAGAAACCCCTACCAATATCAAATTCAAGAAGGTTTTCCCCTGTGTTTTCTTCAGGGAGTTTTAGAGTTTTGTGTCTTACATTTAAGTCTTTAATCCATTTCCAGTTGATTTTTCTGTACGGGGTAAAAAGTCTTTTTCCATTTTTTAAATCAACTTGAAGATGCCTGTATTCTTAATATTTACCCACTTTCCTCAGCAACTGAATTGCCCTTTCAGTAGCTATTCAAGATTCATAGTCTAAAGATGACTGATGCAATATTTATGGAGGTCTTTAAAATTATTGATTACTTCAGCAGAATTCCTATCTGACAGGGAGTTTAAAATGTCAGGAGTTTATGTGTGAAGCCATTGTGAACTCCTTTGGGTTCTCCATAGCCCAAACTGAGACAGGAACCCCTTCCTCTATGATACCAGAGGATCTCCTGCCTGGCAGTATCACTGTAAAATATTTGTAACATCGTACTGTCTCTGATTGCTGGTATGCTTGATTTTCCCACTTAGGGAGGAGTTTTGAACTCTGTCTTTATATCCCAACACCGACACAGTTCCTGGCACGACATATATACTTAATCATTGTTTGTTGAATATGTGCAAAAAAATGTTTTAGGCACTCAATTTAATTTTTTATATTGTTAAATGATACAATAGTACCAAAGGTTTATTTTTTTTTTCAATTGTCTCTTACTCTGCAATTGCCAAGTTAAAACTATAAATTTCTATCTTGCCATTTCAAAGCAATTCAGCACATGTACTAAATACCTCTTATTTTGGTAAATACAACAATGAAAACAATGACCTTACATAGTTGCAACCTAAGAGCAGAAGTAAGCACAAATAGCATTGAAATACAGGTAGAATGTGGCAAGTGTAAAAAAAATATTTAATGCAGAATATTGTTTCAAAACAAAAGATGGAATATTTCTTCTAGAAGTCTTCTTGAAGAAATCTGAATGGATGGGATTTATATACTTTATGGTAGAGAATAGGTAAAGGGATATTACAGGAATATAAAATAATAAGGAGATAGAGTGATCAGAAATTGTCAGAGAGATCTGATTTTAATGAAATGCAGATATATAAGAGCCTTTAATTGAAGGGGGAAAAGTGTGTGTGTGTGTGTGTGTGTGTGTCATTAGAGGCAATGAAAATCTAAGCTAGAGCAGTGGCAGTGGGGACATAGGTTAGAAAAACTGTGCTAGAATGTCATGGAAATGAAACTGAAAGGCAGAATATCTGCACATAGTCTGATGCTGTGAGACTAAAAGAGAGAAAAAATAGAAAGAAAAGATGAGAGGTCTGAGCATAGGACTGTATGTAAAAGGTATTTTTAGTAAACACAGTTTTTATGTTTTAGAAATTGATTTTAATAAACATTGATACAAGATTTTACACTATAAAATTTAATGTTTAATAAATAACATTATGAGTCAAATAGTTAATTTGGTAGTTTTTTTTCAATTTCTTCTTCTTTTTTTTTTTCCTTCTGGAATTCTGAGCACTAAGCTTTTTAAGGGCCTGTGGTTTTTAATAACTGTATTAGCTTCCTTTGTAGTTAATGCGTAATACTCTTGCACCTGTCATTAAAGTGGTTATAATTGACTCATCTCACATTTACTCATTTATATCCTATGCAAAAATCTCCAGCTATTAATAAACTTTTTAAGTGATACGATCAATAACTCTCCTAAGAGCCATAGGAAAAATATAACCCCTCATAATTCAGTACTTTCTGATCCCACTGAATCTTACATCGGGACACTCATAAAAGTGCATAATCTTCTTTCCCTTTATTGCCACTTTGAGCTCCAGCCATTTAAAAGCCAGCTTTACATGTTTTATGAGAGCGAACGTGTGATGCTAGGACTTAGTTTCTTTCTATCACTTTTTAGTCATGTGTCTCATAAGTTCCATTGCTTTAGCTTCATAATAACATTTGGGGGGAAGGCGTTGTGCCCATACCTTTGCATATTAAATTTGCAGTTCAAAGCACATAAAATAAGTGCCTAACTATTTGAAATGTAAGAAGAAAATTGAGCAAGTTAATCCAATAGTACATTAAATTTCTTTATGTACAGATCAACCAACCAACCCAAAGGGACTTGGTAGATAATTTAGTTTATTTCTCTGCCTATAAGCAAATTTCTACATAAACTGTCATATATGTTAAAAAGCAAAGGACCAAGGGTTACTTACTTCCTCAATAACATACTTTCATGGTCACCACGTGTTCTTTCTCAAAATGTATTACTGTACTTAACATTCTTCTGTTTCAATAACTTTCAAAAAGAAAAAAAAAATCACCATTTCCCCATCCTCTTATTGAAACCTCACATATCTGAAGAACAGTAGTAAGAATCCAACAAGCATTTCTTCTCCTAACTAAATGATATCCATTTTTTAGTTTATTAAGGAACCTCCATACTGTTCTCTATAGTGGCTGTATCAATTTACTTGTTTTTTTTTTTTTGACATTGAGCTGCTTGTATATTTTGGAGATTAATCCTTTGGGTGGGATAGGGAGGATAAGAGGGAGGGAATATGGGGATATATGTATACTTATAGCTGATTCATTTTGTTGTACAACAGAAACTAACACAACATTGTAAAGCAATTATACTCCAATAAAGATAGATAAATAAATACATGATATCCATTTTTTAATTTTATTATATATTTCTAAATTATACGTTTTAACATATAATCCAAAGAAAAATAGTCTCATGGGAATTTGTCAGTCTAAAACTAATGACTTTACTGAACAACTTCTTAATATCTTTGATTGGATCAAGTGGAGAGTAGACAGTACCTTGTCAATACAATAAGCAGACATTCCCCACTTTAAAATATAATGCCGTATCTTAAACAAAATGAAAAAACAACCTACAGACTGGGAGACGATATTTGCAAATGATGCTACCGAAAGAGAGTAATTTCCAAAATATACAAACAGCTCATACAGCGCAGTATAAAAAAAAAACAAACTGAATCAAAAAATGGGCAGAAAACCTAAATAGACATTTCTCCAAAGAAGATATACAGATTGCCAACAAACACATGAAAGGATGCTCAAAATCACTAATCATTAGGGAAATGCAAATCAAAATTACAATGACGTATCACCTCCCACCAGTCAGAAAGGCCATCATCAAAAAATCCACAGACAGTAAAGAGGGTATGGAGAAAAGGGAACCCCCCCCCTACACAGTTGGTGGGAATGGCAATCGGTACATCCACTATGGAAGAGAGTATGGAGGTTCCTTAGAAACTAAAAACAGAGCTACCATACGATCCAGCAATCCCACTCCTGAGCATACATCCAGAGAAAACTCTAACAGACTCACAGAAATAGAAAACAAACTTATGGTTACCAAAGGGGAGAGCAGGGGTTGAGGGGGGGGATAAATTAGGAGTTTGGGATCAACAGATATATATATATATAACTAAATCACTACGCTGTACACCTGAAATTTACACAACATAGTAAATTAACTATACTTCAATAAAAAATGATTAAAAAATTATATAATGACATATCTTTAAATGTGGATATTCTCTTTGTTTTTTACTATAAAATGTAGACTTTTCTTTCTAGCTTGTGCCTATTACCTCTTTGTCCTGTGGGCAGTTATTATAATTTTTTAAACATATAATAAGGGGTTTTTACTTACTAATACACTACAACAGGACACATCACCTTGTTCCCTTAACTCAACTTTTCTCATTAGCATTTACTAGTGAATATCATCCCTGACACTTTCGTCAACATTTCCTTTGCACCTCATTATTTCCTTGCACCATTTCCCCGAAGTTTATAGAGTTGTAGCTGCTAGAATTTGGGGTCCTAACTCCAGCTTGAGCTCTGCACTTATAATTCCAAACAGAGCTGGACATGAAACTTTACATGTCTTTATATGTGTTGTTATTTCAATCAGAAGAGTTTACCTGATATACCATAGTATGAAAATATACAACTTTTTCAGCTTTTCATCTATAATGGCTACAGTTTAATGATGCATATAATTAAAAGTAGCTCATACACATGTAGATTCTCTGTCTCTATTCTCATGTGTATTATGATTTAAGAAACTTTCTAGGAAAACCAAAATAAAACAATCACATCTAAATTCAGTTCTTTGATGGGTCATTCTATTTTCTGGTTGTCTCAACTCCTCCCCTGTCTGAGAGCAGCCACGGAAAGAGGAAGTTGAGAAACTTGTCATTGTCTCTTCACCCACTGTAATAAACACATGTTTTATTCATTTGTACCTCAATTCTCTGAAGCTGCTTAGGAGAAGGTACAATAAGAAAAATGGGTTATAATGTACTGTTGAAAAAGACATTGTATTTATTCTTTCAGGAAGAGAATGGCATTTTCCAAAAGCCAGTTGATCCAACTGATTAATTAAAGATAATATGCTATTTTGTGATAGTTATTTTATTTGAACAGTAGGGCATGAAATAAGCTAGAAAAGGAACATTATTCACAACCACAAAAAGGTGGTTATCATTTTATACAGTTTTCACACAATCATTAGATCAAAATTTGGGAGGATATTAGAAGGATCATACTTAACTTTTAAGCAGAGGATTTTAAAATAAAAATTAAATACTGTACAACTTTAATGAAAAAATAAAAGAGAGATACACTCTTCTAGCCAGAGCTTAAATAAGAACAAAACTGATGTAAAAATAGACTCTTGGATTTATTGATTATTGCTGTTGAAAAGCAATTAAAATCCTGTTAAATCTATTGAGGATGGGTGGAAAAATTTAGTAACTATATGTACTGAACATTGGGCCACATGATTTATGTAACTTACTTAGTATTCATAAAATATGAAATAGATATTATCTTCATTTTATGCATAAAGAAAAAGAGTTTAAATATGTTTCCCAAAGGTATACATTTAATAAGCAGAGATATTTATATTTAAAATTGTGTATATCTCACTATGGAATCCATTAAATGTCTACTACATGACAAATGTAAAATCAGGGGAAAATGCATACATCAATGCTTTATATTTTATCAAACAC
Organism: Neophocaena asiaeorientalis asiaeorientalis; assembly: GCF_003031525.2. Taxonomy (NCBI): domain Eukaryota; kingdom Metazoa; phylum Chordata; class Mammalia; order Artiodactyla; family Phocoenidae; genus Neophocaena; species Neophocaena asiaeorientalis. The sequence goes on from NW_020172492.1 coordinate 2,127,190, forward strand.
AGAGTGCTTAGTATATGTATAATAATTCAAAGAATTATTTTATATTTTATTCAAGAAATATTAATTGAACACACATGACATGATCATTTTTAGAAGCAGGAAACATATTTGGTGACAAAACCTTAATGGTGGGGATGTAAAGGATAACAAAAACCATGGCCCGTCTATGCTGGAAATACAAGCCGTTAGAAAGCGCAGAACTTCATTATGCTTAGACTGAAAGACACCTATTTGCTGACTCATTAGCATGAATTAAATAAACAACAAAACCTTTTATTTGCACCAGTTTTGATACTTAGCCAGCTCTCAGATATTTGCATTATTTATTAAAGAAAGAGCAGTCTGATCCATTTTGGTGATCATAATCAAAGAGAATACTGATAATTTGTGGATCCATGCAAGAAAAGTACCAAAGGGAAAAGCTGAGGCGGTAGGCAGGAGACATCATGTGTTGTGACTGAATAAATTACTGGTCCTCATACTTTACTCTTCAGAGTGGTATCATATATTTGAGTCTTGCTGTGTCCTCTTATTGGTCAGAATGTCCATCCCTACCATTGGATTTTGGGCTTTGCCATATAACTTGCTTTAGCTGATGACATGCTAATGGATGTGACTTTAGCTTTAAAAAGGTGAGTTTGGGACAGCAGCTTCAAGATGGCAAGAGTAAGACGTGGAGATCACCTTCCTCCCCAAAAGTACATCAGAAATACATCTACATGTAGAACAGCTCCTACAGAACAACTACTGAACACTGGCAGAAGACCTCAGACCTCCCAAAAGGCAAGAAACTCCCCACGTACCCGGGTAGGGCAAAAGAAAAAAGAAACAACAGAGACAAAGAATACGGACGGGACCTGCACCAGTGGGAGGGAGCCGTGAAGGAGGAAAGGTTTCCACACACTAGGAGCCCCTTCGTGGGCGGAGACTGCGGGTGGTGGAGGCAAGGCGCTTCGAAGCTGCGGAGGAGAGCGCAGCCAAGGGGTTCGGAGGGCAAAGAGGAGAGATTCCCGCATGGAGGATCGGTGCCGACCGGCACTCACCAGTCCGAGAGGCTTGTCTGCTCACCCGCCGGGGCGGGCGGGGGTGGGGGCTGAGGCTTGGACTTCGGAGGTCAGATCCTAGGGAGAGGACCGGGGTTGGCAGCGTGAACACAGCCTGAAGGGGGCTAGTGCGCCACGGCTGGCCGGGAGGGAGTCCCAGGAAAAGGTCTGGAGCTGCCGAAGAGGCAAGAGACTTTTCCTTGCCTCTTTGTTTCCTGGTGCTCGAGGAGAGGGGATTAAGAGTGCCGATTAAAGGAGCTCCAGAGACAGGCGCGAGCTACGACTATCAGCGCAGACCACAGAGGCGGGCATGAGACGCTAAGACTGCTGCTGCCACCACCAAGAAGCCTGGGTGAGAGCACAGGTCACTATCCCCACCTCCTCTCCCGGGAGCCTGTGCAGCCCACCACTGCCAGGGTCCCGGGATCCAGGGACAACTTCCCTGGGAGAACGCACAGCGCGCCTCAGGCTGGTGCAACGTCATGCACGATTCTGTCGCCGCAGGCTCGTTCCGCCTCCATACCACTCCCTCCCCGCGGCCTGAGTGAGCCAGAGCCCCCGAATCAGCTGCTCCTTTAACCCCGTCCTGTCTGAGCGGAAAAACAGATGCCCTCAGGCGAGCTACATGCAGAGGCGGGGCCAAATCCAAAGCTGAACCCCAGGAGCTGTGTGAACAAAGAAGAGAAAGGGAAATCTCTCCCAGGAGCCTCAGGAGCAGCGGATTAAAGTTCCACAACCAACTTGATGTACCCTGTGTCTGTGGAATACCTGAATAGACAACGAATCATCCCAAATTGAGGAGTGGACTTTCGGAGCAACGATATATATATATATATCGTTTTTTCCCTTTTTCTGTTTTGTGAATGTGTATGTGTATGCTTCTGTGTGTGATTTTGTCTTTATAGCTTTACTTTAACCACTTGTCCTAGAGTTCTGTCTGTCCGTTTTATTTTTGTATGTTTTATTACTTAAAATTTTTTCTTTCTTAATAATTATTTCTTACTTTAATAACTTTATTTTATTTTACTGTATTTTATTTTATTTTATCTTCTTCTTTCTTTCTTTCTTTTTTTCCTCCCTTTTATTCTGAGCCGTGTGGATGACAGGCTCTTGGTGCTCCAGCCCGGCGTCAGGGCTGTGCCTCTGAGGTGGGAGAGCCAAGTTCAGGACACTCGTCCACAAGAGACCTCCCAGCTCCACGTAATATCAAACAGCGAATATCTTCAAGAGATCTCCATCTCAACACCAACACCAACACCCTGGACACTCTATGAGAAACAACTAGCAAGACAGGAACACAACCCCATCCATTAGCACAAAGGCTGCCTAAAATCATAATAAGGCCACAGACACCCCAAAACACAAGACCAGATGTGGAACTGCCCACCAGAAAGACAAGATCCAGGCTCATCCACCAGAACACAGGCACCAGTCCACTCCACCTGGAAGTCTACACAACCCACTGAACCAATCTTAGCCACTGGAGACATACACCAAAAACAACAGGAACTACAAACCTGCAGCCTGCAAAAAGGAGACCCCAAACACAGTAAGATAAGCAAAATGAGAAGACAGAAAAACACACAGCAGATGAAGGAGCATGGCAAAAACCCACCAGAACTAACAAATGAAAACAGGCAGTCTATCTGAAAAAGAATTCAGAATAATGATAGTAAAGATGATGCAAAATCTTAGAAATAGAATGGAGAAAATACAAGAAATGTTTAACAAGGACCTAAAAGAACTAAAGAGCAAAGAAACAATGATGAACAAAACAATAAATGAAATTAAAAATTCTCTAGAAGGGATCAATAGCAGAATAACTGAGGCAGAAGAATACATAAGTGATCTGAAAGATAAAATAGTGGAAATAACTACTGCAGAGCAGAATAAAAAAAAAAGAATGAAAAGAATTCAGGACAGTCTCAGAGACCTCTGGGACAACATTAAATGCACCAACATTCTAATTATAGGGGTCCCAGAATAAGAGAGAAAAAAAACAAATGACAATGAAAACATAATGACCCAAATCCTATGGGATGCAACAAAAGCAGTTCTAAGAGGGAATTTTAAAGCAATGAAGTCCAACCTTAAGAAACAAGAAACATTTCAAATAAAGAACCTAAGCGTACAACTAAAGCAATTAGAGAAAGAAGAACAAAAAAACCCAAAGTTAGCAGAAGGAAAGAAAGCATAAAGATCAGATCAAAAAGAAATGAAAAAGAAATGAAGGAAACAATAGCTAAGATCAATAAAACTAAAAGCTGGTTCTTTGAGAAGATAAACAAAATTGATAAACCATTAGCCAGACTCATCAAGAATAAAAGGGAGAAGACTCAAATCAATAGAATTAGAAGTGAAAAAGGAGAAGTAACAAGTGACACTGCAGAAATACAAAGGATCATGAGAGATTACTACAAGCAACTATATGCCAATATAATGGAAAACTTGGAAGAAATGGACAAATTCTTAGAACTGCACAACTTCTGAGACTGAACCAGGAAGAAACAGAAAATATGAACAGACCAATCACAAGCACTTAAATTGAAACTGTGATTAAAAATCTTTCAACAGACAAAAGCCCAGGACCAGATGGCTTCACAGGCGAATTCTATCAAACATTTGATAAGAACTAACACCTATCCTTCTCAAACTCTTCCAAAATATAGCAGAGGGAGGAACAGTCCCAAACTCATTTTATGAGGCCATCATCACTCTGATACCAAACCAGACAAAGATGTCAGAAAGAAAGAAAACTACAGGCCAATATCACTGATGAACATAGATGCAAAAATCCTCAACAAAATATTAGCAAACAGAATCCAACAGTACATTAAAAGGGTCATACACTATGATCAAGTGGGGCTTATCCCAGGAATTGAAGGATTCTTTAATTTACACAAATCAATCAACATGATACACCGTATTAACAAATTGAAGGAGAAAAACCATATGATCATCTCAATAGATGCAGTGAAAGCTTTCAACAAAATTCAACACCCTTGTATGATAAAAACCCTCCAGAAAGTAGGCATAGAGGGAACTTACCTCAACATTATAAAGGCCATATATGACAAACCCACAGCCAACATTGTCCTCAATGTGAAAAACTGAAACCATTTCCACTAAGATAAGGAACAAGAAAAGGTTGCCAACTCTCACCACTATTAATCAACATAGTTTTAGAAGTTTTAGCCAGAGCAATCAGAGAAGAAAATGAAATAAAAGGAATCCAAATTGGAAAAGAAGAAATAAAGCTGTCACTGTTTGCAGATGACATGATGCTATACATAGAGAATCCTGAAGATGCTACCAGAAAACTACTAGAGCTAAAAAAAAAAAAAAAAAAAAAAGTCATGAAGAACCTAGTGGCAAGATGGGAATAAAGATGCAAACCTAGTAAAGAATGGACTTGAGGGTATGGGGAGGGGGAGGGTAAGCTGGGACAAAGTGAGAGAGTGGCAGGGACATATATACACTACCAAATATAAAATAGATAGCTAGTGGAAACAGCCGCATAACACAGGGAGATCAGCTCGGTGCTTTGTGACCACCTAGAGGGGTGGGATAGGGAGGGTGGGAGTGAGGGAGATGCAAGAGGGAAGAGATATGGGGATATATGTATATGTATAGCTGATTCACTTTGTTATAAAGCAGAACCTAACACACCATTGTAAAGCAATTATACTCTAATAAAGATGTTTTTAAAAAAATGCTAATAATGGCAAAAAAAAAAAAAAAAGTGACTTTGTTAGCACAGGGAACTCTACTCAATGCTGTGTGGTGACCTAAATGGGAAGGAAATCCAAAAAGGAGGAGATATGTGTATACATATAGCTGATTCACTTTGCTGCACAGCAGAAAGTAACACAACATTTTAAAGCAACTATACTCCAGTAAAAATTAATTTAAAAAAAAAGTGAGTTTGGGGTTCACCTCTTGTAACTTGATGATTTGCTATACGACTACTACCCAGATAATCAGTGCCTCAGGATAGGATACTTGGAGCACATCATACGCTCCTGGTAAGTTATATTCCAAAAAGAAGAGGAGACAGAGAGAGCACATCCAGCCCAACCTGAAGTTTGGGGCCTAGAATCCAGCCTATTCCAGTCAAGTTGTAATCACCACACAAGACACTGAATATCAGATGAAATTACAATTGTTTGAAATCATTAAGTTTGGGGTTCTTGTAGCTCACTAATACTCTTGTTAATAATGCCTATGATTGCCATGATTTAGCATATTTTTAGGATCCCACACAGTAGAAGTGCAGATAAAATATGGCTCTCCAGTGACTATTTACTTTTTGGACGCACAATGAATTAAGACCTTATTAAATAACCCCAAAGGAATAATATCCAAAAGGAAAAATACCAAAAGAATTAACTTCTGTGACGATTCACATGCGATGACCAGCAGATTTTCAATGTATATTGGATGCATGCTTGACATATTCCAGGTACTGTGCTAGTACCCACCCAGCCCACACAGGACTTAGAACGTAAATGTAAGTATCATTAAGATTCCAAGAACTAACTTTTGTAGATCTTTCTGAATTGATTAGAGTTTCCCAGTACTCTCACGTAGCTTCCATATTTGCTACAACTCACAGTTCAGAGTGTCACTCAGGAGCACATTCAGAATTCTGAACTCAGGGACAGTCGTTAATTTTGGACAGAATAAATATGTCACTTTTCTTCACTTTTTTTTTTTGGATTGGACACTGCTAATTCTGCAGCTAATTTTTTAATGCTCTCATTTTCTGTACACAATACATCCTAGAAAAATGTTGGGGATCCCTCCTGCTCCTTTTCCTAAGTCTCTGCCTTTGAGTTGAATCTTGAGATCTACAGAATCAACTATGACTTATTAAATGAGTCCCTATGTCTCTACTTTTTTGTCCAGTGATCATATTTTTCTGCCTGCTCTTTCATTAGTTCCTCCATTCCTAAAACTTTTCCGCTGGACTTTTCTATCCCTGTTAATGGTACAGGATTCTCCCTATTACAAAAGGGTTTAAGCTAAGTATTAACCTTTGATTACATATGGTTGACACACAAAAAATGTGTAGTTGGTAGAACCCACCAGTAGAAATGTTATCCTTTCTAGGCAATCTCGCTTTCTCTGTTACCATTACACTCTCTTGAATCTGGATTACCTCCCACTTAAACCTTTGTTATAGCTTTTTAGCACACAGTCTCTTGTGGATATGAACCATCCTACACTCCCCAGTCAGATCAATCATCTCAAAACTGTGTGACTCTGTAGAAAGAGAGGTATTTTCAATGTCTCCTGATGGACTGTCAAGGCAAATACATAGACCGTATCTCACCATTCAGGATAACACTTTGTGTAACCCTTCTTTGGAAACTCGCTGATGATACTTCTTCAATTTACAGTGGTCTTCTACTCACTCCCAGTTTTTCTTCCCAATTTTTCAAAGGTATTTCACACATTATACATTCTCTATGAAGCCTTTGCCGTTCCTTCTAATAGAGAAGTCTAACACGTTACTTTGAACCACAGCAGCATTCATGATATTCAGTCAGATATTATAATTACTCAGATAATTATTTTATATCTTGACAAGGCAGAGACATTGCCTTATTAATTTAAAAAGATACACTAAATCCCCTACATTTGTTAGCATGTGTCTCATATTGCTGTAGTTAAGTACGTTATTTAAGTGAAACAAATTGAAATAAATATTCTAACAGCTATAATTCTAGGTATCAGACTTTAGCTAGAATTAAAATAATAATAATAGTAATAGCTAACATTTATGGAGGACTTACTATGTTCTTGATATTGTTTTAAATTGGAATAACACTTAAGAGTTTGGTTGTATCATTTAGTCACCTTTTAAAGATGATGAATTTGAAGCACAGGAAAGTCAATTTACTCACCTAAGTTTGTACTGATGATAAATGGCCAGGTAGGCATAGAAATGGAAGCTATGTGCACCTGCAGCCCACCTCCCTGCTCCTCAGTGATGTGAAGTGACCCAAAGGAATACAAAAACTAATAGGAAGGGTGCTCCATGGTCCAATGGTTCTGTACACAATGTGGCCAGGAACTGTTAATAAATCTAACGAGTCTAAGTAAATATGCACATATTTGGAACAATTCCAGTCACCTTTGCCAGGAATAGAGTTGTTTTTTTTTTTTTTTTGCAGTATGCGGGCCTCTCACTGCCGTGGCCTCTCCCGTTGCGGAGCACAGGCTCCGGACGCGCAGGCTCAGCGGCCATGGCTCACGGGCCCAGCCGCTCCGCGGCATGTGGGATCTTCCCGGACCGGGGCACGAACCCGTGTCCCCCCGCCCGCATTGGCAGGTGGACTCTCAACCACCAGGTTGAAGCCATCAGGGAAGCCCCAAGTTCCTTTTTAAAGGGTTGGAAAAAACTAACAAAGAATATGTAACAGAGACCATATGTGCTCTAAAAAGTCTAAAACATTTACTATTTGGTTTTCTATGGAAAGCGTTTCCTAGTCCCTGCTTTATAGTTAGTTCTAGGTGAAAATGCCAACTCATTTGTTAGGGACAACTTGATAAGCTTCCTTTACCTAAAGATTTAGATAATAATAACAGTAATAACACGTTAGATAACTCAATGTGAAGATTAACAATACATAAAGTACAGGACGATACATAAAAAGATCTCAGCAGAATGAGAGCTAGTATAAAGAAGTAGTTAATACTATGTTTGAGGGAAATGGATTACGTATATATTTTTTAAACTAATATATTAATTATTTTTTGGCCCATTGGGTCTTCTATGCTGCACGTGGGCTTTCTCTAGTTGCAGCGAGCAGGGGCTACTCTTTGTTGCAGTGCACGGGCTTCTCACTGCGGTGGCTTCTCTTGTTGTGGAGCATGGGCCCTAGGCATGTGGGCTTCAGTAGTTGTGGCACACAGGTTCAGTAGTTGTGGCTCGCGGGCTCTAGAGTGCATGCTCTGTAGTTGTGGTGCACTGGCTTAGTTGCTCTGTGGCATGTGGGATCTTCCCAGACCAGGGATCAAACCTGTGTCCCTTGCATTGGCAGGCGGATTCTTAACCACTGCACGACCAAGGAAGTCCCAATTACATATATTTTAATCAAGCCATGTCACTTGCTAGCTAACACTCAGTTGAGGAGAATAATATACAAAACCCTCATGGTTGTTGGAAAATTAATGTGCTCCTGGTATACACTCAAAATGTCAACTGCTTTATTTTAATTTGGGTCACTTAGGTCATGATCAGAATAATTATGAAACAATTCATGTCACGGGTACTTGGATTATAGACATTTATAAAAAATATTGATTTTGTACCTTGGATAAAATTAAAATAACCACAAAATATAGCCCCAGGCTTCTAAGAGTTGCTATTCTGATTTATGAGATTATATCTGCATACAATCAACAATAGATCAATGCTAATGATCACATCCTTGCATGCAATATACCTTTTAAAAATATATAAAACCTAAAGTGTTATAATTAGAATATAGTCATACATATTGGTTTGTCTGGGACAGTACTAGTTTTTACCCACTTTCCCAGCACAATTATTAATAGTGCCTCTTTTCATTCATAATATCGTCTCGATTTGGATAATTTGCATGGTCCCAAGTTACAATGCAGAGTAGAGATACTGCTCTCAGTCAAGTGAGAAAAACTGATAAATGAACTGCGATCAGTGGTCACCTAAAACTGTTCATTTAACATATTTCATAGTTGGGATTACTTATACTCTATTCAGATAGATAGTCACAAGATATGACAAAAAGCTAATATTTTCAGATTATAGAAGGAAAAAGGAGCTGCCCAGATAAACTAGAAAAAGCAGAATGCTTCTAAGGATAAGACTTGAGTTTACAGGAACTATCATATTAGGGAACAGGACCATCTGCACCTAGAGAGAAAATGACTGCACCTAGGACTGCTGGATCCCTTCTCCCAGAGTGATTTCAGCTATGAACAAACTTCATCCAGCCTAGTCTGTCCTCCCTCTCATTCCAGCTCCCTCGCCACTCCCAGCAAGGACAGAAATGCAGGCAGTTCCAAATGCAACATGCCCAGGAAACACTGGAGATCAAGCACATAAGATGTTTATTGCACAAAAGAAACATATGCAAAGATTATCAGCCAAACCCCCAAAAGATCAAAGTTCAAGTTGACACTAAAGAAACGTGAGCACCAAAGGACCTATTCCCAGGGAACGATGGACTCTGTGAGGCACACCTGCTATAGGAATGTGCTTTTTACATATCATCCCTCTGACATTTAAAAAATATTTTGATAAACATATTTCTTAAATTTGTAGACATCCAGTCTTTCACATCAGTAACAATGACACATTACTTTGAATGAGTTACACAAAGCTGAGATGTACCATTTGTGTTACATGCTTAAAATTGTTATTGCTATTGAGTTTATTGTGTTCCTCACTTACTGAACTCTGTTAGGGGAATCACTGACAGAAACCACCCGCCCTGGCCAGACCCAATAGTAACCACTTGCATGAGTTATCTTACAACAGGAGGTAAGGCACGTGGAACTAACAAGCTACCAACAGCCAGAAGAATTCGGGGAAGGTCAAAAGGAGAGGGGAGATGCCAGTCCAAATGTCCTACCAACCTCCCAGAATCCTCCTCCATCTTGGAATCCATCTTGGCTAAGTGACGTGCACACGACCAGGAAGGACCCTGAATCAGAATGATTGGCCAGAGACAACCTGAAAACTAATCCCAATTACCCAATCACCATAAGACCCAAGACTTTGAGCCACGTGGCAGCTCCTGGGTTCCCTTACCCTGCTGCTCTCCGCCTGGGTGTCCCTTCCCAATAAAGTCTCTTGCTTTGTCAGCACACCTTGTCTCCTAGGACAATTCATTTCCAAATGTTACAGAGCAGCCCACTTTCGGGCCCTGGAAGGGGTCTCCCTTCATGCAACGTAACTGTCATTTCCAAGAAAACTTTATATTCAGCAGTAAAGGCAACCACTAAAACAGTTGTATTTAAAATGCCATTGTTTCTGTAGTCAGTATTTAGAAAGAAATATTGTAATGCATGGCCTGCATTTCCTGATAATTTAGTACAAGAAATAGGTTTCAATTAAGATAGCACTGATATGGCACTTAATTACCACACATAAATCATAAAAACTATGTACAAAGTGAGAGGTGATTTCTCTATTTTAAATACCATTCCTTCTTGTTCTATGTTATACATAATATATAGAAGATATGTAAAATATATTTTCTTATTTTATAAACGACATAGGTTTTCTCCTTCCTGACAACTATAAGAGTATGTGAAAACAAAGAAGAAATATGCTAACAAGGGAGAAACAATTCTACAATGCAAGGATATGACAATTTCTCGCCTTGTGAATTTAATTTTGTGAACACTCAGTATCATATTGCTCTCAATGTGACTTTAGGTGCTTGTGAAGAGCCAATAAAAATGTTATAATATATTGTAAGGCATTGAGTCTGGGACTCTAATATGATTATACTGTCTACAGATCTTTAAAAGTTAGTACAAAAGACATCCAAATCTAATAAAATCTAATCTTAGCAAGGAATTATTGAGTTTTCCAAATCCATTAAGAAACCTAATGGCCATGTGTTGTGAACTAAGGCAAACTGAGTAATCTAATTTTGCTTTTTAAATGAGAGAGGTTAGTGCTATCTTCAAAGACCTCTCTTTAGACAGTAACTAAGAAAGCCACAATAATAAACATCATTACATTACATTAAAAGAGCAATGCACCAAAGTTTCTAAATCTCTGATCTTTAGTTAGAAAAGAGATCACTGTAAACTTGCAGAAGGCTGACCTCAGTGATAAAGTCAGGACTACAAGCAGGGTGAAATTAGCAGGGAGATAGCCTGCAAATAAGCCCACAAAGAAGTGAAAGGAGAAAAAACTTGTAGAAAATTTCCGTAAATATCCAAACAATATATCATTAAGTTAGGCCTCCTTAACAAAGCTTTTTTGTTTGTTTTGTTTTCAGCTATCTTATTGTGATTTCTATTTTTCTATTGTCTCTAATTACAGAGTAACTTTGCCATTTCAGTAAAGACAACATATGTGCCTTTGAGACGCTTTCATAATATAATGCACAATATAAATTCTCCCAATGTTACTTTATTTTCATTCAAGTCTCAATGCAGCAAAAAATATTCTTGCACTGTTGGTAGGAATGTAAATTGATGCAGCCACTATGGAGAACAGTATGGAAGTTCCTTAAATAGAACTACCATATGACCCAGCAATCCCAATACTGGGCATATACCCTGAGAAAACCATAATTCAAAAAGAGTCATGTACCACAATGTTCATTGCAGCTCTATTTACAATAGCCAGGACGTGGAAGCAACCTAAATGTCCATCGACAGATGAATGCATAAAGAAGATGTGGCACATATATACAATGGAACATTACTCAGCCAGAAAAAGAAATGAAACTGAGTTATTTGTAGTGAGGTGGATGGACCTAAAGTCTGTCATACAGGGTGAAGTAAGTCAGAAAGAGAAAAACAAATACCATATGCTAACACATATATATGGAATCTAAAAAAGAAAAAAGGTTCTGAAGAACCTAGTGGCAAGACGGGAATAAAGATGCAGACCTACTAGAGAATGGACTTGAGGACACGGGGAGGAGGAAGGGTAAACTGAGATGAAGCTAGAGGGTGGCATGGACATATATACACTACCAAACGTAAAATAGATAGCTAGTGGGAAGCAGCTGCATAGCACAGGGAGATCAGCTCGGTGCTTTGCGACCACCTAGAGGGGTGTGATAGGGAGGGTGGGAGAAAGAGGGAGGGGATATGGGGATATATGTATATGTTTAGCTGGTTCATTTTGTGATACAGCAACAACTAACACATCAATGTAAAGCAATTATACTCCAATAAAGATGTTAAAAAAAACACATAAGATGGTCTTCCACTGTGCCTGATATACTTATTGGCAGGACAACACCAAACTGCCTACATGGTTCTGCTGTCGCAGATTTTTCCAACTCCCATTCAAAGAGTCATTCAGAAATATGTTAAATGCCATTACAATGGCCTGTGACAGTCACTAGAGAAACACACAGTCTCTTGGCACCAGAAATTTACAGGTTACTAAATGATACCAAAAATTTACAGTACCACACAAAGCAAATATTACAGGAGCTGTGGTTATGAAAGTATATATTTTGAAGCATATCTCATACACATTTGATCCAGTCTTAAGTCTTTAGTGAAATGTGCAAAAAGTCACACAAGCTGCAACAGAAGCATGAGAGAGAGTGGGCCAGATAAATAAGTGGGAGTGATAGAAAAGGATATTACACATGGAGAAGAAATTGTACAAAAGGCCAGCTATATCAAAAAATGAAAAGATTAGATCTTAATTGTTCTCACCATATGCACACAAAATAATTATGTGATGTGAAAGAGCTGTTAGCTAATGCTACAGTGGTAGTCATACTGCACTACATAAATGTATCAACTAAACACGTTGTATACCTTAAATTTGCACCGTGTTATATGTCAGTTATATCTTGATAAAAAAGAGTCAATTATAGGTGAAGAGCAGATACGAATTGGGAGATGGGTACTGTGAAAAAGATGAGGCTAAAGAGGGAAGGAGACCCAGGTTAAGAAGCTTACCATATATCTTTTAGTTAAAAGAAACAGTCAAATAATATTAATGCGGACTCAGACATAAACATATTTGTATATAAAGATGATGACTTGGACTGCCATTGGGTCATTTTTTCTTAGAGCTGGGAAAATTTGAAGTGAATATACTATTAAAATAGACCACTGCAGTAAAAAGTGATGGTGAAATTCATGTAACCAGAATGAGCTAAAAAGTCAAGAGTTTAGATGGAGGAAAGAAATTTAATTTTTTCTCACCATATATTCAAGCTTGCTCTTTTCATAGTTTTTCCCCACCCTGAAAAGCATCTTGCTTGGATCTTATACCTTCCCAAGCACTTGAAGGTGATAAATATCATTGTCAACATGAGAAAGTTCATTGTAATATCAAAATATCAATCTTACCCAAATAAACACTTCACTTTCCTAATCTGTCTTGTCCAGGAAATTCTCTAAGACTGGGGAAGTAGGGACAGTCATCTCTTTCCCAGGTTTTGGATAAATGAAGGAAGAAATGGTAAGGTATCAAAATAGTCCTGCTTGACTAGTGTTGTTAAAATCTAGAGTTGGTGCAACCAGGGTCTGTGGGACAGGTGCTCGAAAGCTGGTCATTTCCCTGGAGGGTTGCTTTGTATATTCAGCGATCTCTCTACCCATGTCCTGGAGACTTCCTGCTTGCAGCCCATTTCCTAGCATGGCAATGGCAGTTACTCGGCATTAGAGTTACTATCTCTTATTATTCTGCCCTCAGGAAATAACCTAAAAAAGTTAACTGTACACAGACCTTTTCAGGTGGGGTTGTTCGACCTGCTAAGTAGTCCTTCTGAGAAGAGTCCATTAAAGATTCCTTGAATCTAATACTCTCGGTTTGAGATTGAGGAAGGGGGTTGGAGCACAGGGATGTACAGCCATGGCACTCAGAAAGCTCTTTCCAAAACATCCTCCTAAGATTTCCTGACGAATTGTTTTCTAATCTAGGCCGGAGGATGGCTGATGGGCTGGAGGGTTCTCATTAGCAAGCACTGCAAATGTAGTTAGTATCTTTTTTTAGAAAATGAAAGTAATTATTTTACCAATTTCCAATAGCACTGCGCGTCATCTTTAACGGAGACAACTGCTGAAGTCTCATTTTACATCTTCATCCTAAGGAAATGGTGGTAGAAATACACTTATTTATAAGATCCATAATCAGTAAGATTTAATGACTAGAGGAATGGGGTAGACGGCAAGTTCAGTATGACTGTCCGAACTTCTGTAAGAGGATGGTGATACAACTCACTGAAATACATACGGAGGACAGTATTGAGCTGGTGCTCCTTCTTAACCAATGGTATGACTGTCAGAAGGTGAAGTTATCTCAAAACAATGAAAATCGCTTCAACAGTGTGCGTGCATGCACACAGGCAGAACATATGGAAAAACAGCAAAAAGCAATCATGACAAATTTGAGTCATGACGGGAATTATTAATATGTTTTCTTTCATAGCATTTTAACTGTGTTGTAGTATTTTCAAAACTGATGAAGGTAAGGATCAAATTTTTCAAATTTGATGCTAGGTAGGACACAGATGTCAGGCATGAAAACTGATCAGACAGCTAATGGGCAGTTAATCATCTTCTGTGCCTTATGCATACACTGTGTATGAGCAGGACCCCACTTCTGATTTTACAGCTATGAAATACATAGGCCAAAATCTGCATTTATACTTATCTATAAAACATTGCGCAATCCCCCCATAAGAGAGGTAGTCTCTGGGGTCTTCTACACCCCAGGTCATTGCACACCTTCTACCCAAGGTCATTGTACACCTTCTCTAAGGATAGGTGAAAATATTTTTAAAGACAGAAAAATGGACTTTAAAAACATTATCTATGAATTACAGAAATATTTGAAAAAAAATGAGGTAAGAATTGTAGTGGGACAGACAGAGACAAGGTACCCTGGTACAAGTCTGAGGGTTCTTTTGTTTATTTGTTTTATTTTTTTTTAATAAATAGTATAATTTAATTTAGTGTCTGCTTAATCCTGAATCCTCTTAGGTTAAAAAAAGAGTTATAATTAACTGTTAACATTAATGAATTTAAATCTTCCAAAAAGCATTAATTCAAAAGGAAGTGTCTGACAAGGTGATATATGAGTTAGGTAGTTTGTGACCTTTCTTGTTTTGGTTTCAAACATTCTAAACATCTATCTAAGAACATGGTTGTGATGAGTTCAGATATTTACTTTGTCCTTGATTCTGCTAGAGAAAATAAGAGCTTAAATAATGATTGATAATAGCATATTATATTTAATACAGAACTTTATGGAGGTATTTTTTTTACTTTTTGAAGGCTGAAACATTGAAAGAGTATGTCTTATCCAGAAATACAAGCTGAAGAAGTGTTTCTCAAACTTTAATGTGCCCGAATATCACCAGAGAAGCTTATTAAAACTTCAGATTCTTGGTACACAACAGGTAGAGATCACTGTGAATTATTCAGGAAGGCAGGGCTGGTGAGACCAAGTTAGTGAACTACAGATTCTGAAACAGGTGGTTAAGAAGTCAGCACTAAGACAAAGATTAATCAAATCCTATCCTGCTAGGTTGATAACTGCATGTTATAGAAAAGACAGTTGACCAGATTGTGCAGAAAATTGTCTAAGGTTTGGTTATCCTCCCAGTGGGATCAGGGGGCTATTCTAATGGGAGGTTAGTGTCTAAAAATGATTCAGCCTCTCTCTATGTAACTTTGCAAACACAAATCTATGAAGGGACAATACAGATGATCGAGGCATAGAAAAATCTTTCACAAAGGTTCTTCAGGATAAATGGTCAGGGTCATGTGCTTATGAAATGGCATTGTTCCAACTTGAGATCTACATTAGGATAGCTTGTCTCTCTCTGCAACCTTCGTATTCACTGACTTAATCTTACATGTTTATTGTAACCAAGATTTTTAAATAACCTATGATTTACATGTGTTTAAAACTCTGCCATTAGTAAAGCGATAAGAAGCTACTTAGCCTTTTAGATCTCTCACATATAGCATAAAAATAAATTTTGCCAAAAGAATATCCATCCTTTTGGTATCAATTAATCTCATAATGGTCTTTCAGAAATACTTAATTCAGGAACATTCTTGCTTTTAACTCTTCCAAAATGAACCTAACAAAAATAGGAGTATTGAATATGTTACACTGTGGAAGTGGAACTAGGCACAGTATAAATAAACTCTCCATCTGAAAGTGGAGGATGCCCAACATAAACATGTTATGCGGACCTCTCACTGTTGTGGCCTCTCCCGTTGCGGAGCACAGGCTCCGGACGTGCAGGCTCAGCGGCCATGGCTCACGGGCCTAGCCGCTCCGCGGCATGTGGGATCTTCCCAGACCGGGGCACGAACCCGTGTCCCCTGCATCGGCAGGCGGACTCTCAACCACTGCGCCACCAGGGAAGCCCCCATGAACATGATTTTAAGTTCTTGCACAGAAGAGACTCTGCAAATGTGACATTATTAACAGCATTTAAAAAATGGTTTATCCTCTTTGACACTTGTTTCTTAATTTTTTTAAGCAGAAATTCATAAAAGTGCACCTACAATATGTGGAATGGTTTACAGTTTAAAATGTGCATTCATGGGGCTTCCCTGGTGGAGAATCTTTTAGGGATCTTGTTTCAAAAGTACTTAATTTTGCCAATATAACTAGATTCATTTAACAATTATCCGCATATGGGTAGTCTAATGTACTATCTGTAAGCACAGAATCTAGAATTGAAATACCTTTTCATGCCCTTTACTAACTGTGTGAATTTTGGCAAGTTAATGAACCACTCTGGGGTTTAGCTTTTTCATCCACACATGAGGATAATAATGGTAAACATAAAACAGGATTGTGGTAAGAATCTTAGTTAATTAGAATTCTAGTACATTAATACTTGTATAGAGTATAGAACAGTGAGTCTCAACCTGTGGATTTTGGACAGTATGTATCAAAATGACCTGTGAAAAATTCCAACCCTATCTTGACTTCGGGAATAGACATGAGAACTCTTTCTCTCCATCCCCATCTCCCTCCTCCCCAAGTCCTCATAGGTAACTTCTAACCTTCAGAACTTTGAGACAATACATTTCTGTTGTTTAAGCCACCAGTCTATGGACAGACTAATACACACCTAATACTAATCAAAATATATAAATTTCAGGCAAAGCAGAGTTCAGAACAAGTAAATTAACCAGGGATAAACAGGGGTACTACATAATGATAAAGGGGTCAATTCTCCAAGAAGACACAACCATCCTTAACATTATGTACTTAAGAATAACACATCAAAATACATCAAACTAAAATTGAGAGAACTGAAAGGAGAAATAGGTTATTTCTAGGTGGTGGTGTTTTCTTAGCTGTATCTTCTAAATCACACAAAAATTATTCATTAATGAGTGATAAAAAATGTGAACTCTAAAGTTGGAAGAAATTTTTTCTCTAGAAATAGTGATTTTTTTCTTAAATACACTATTTTTTCAATATCAAACTCCATCAAGAAATGCAAATATAGAAAGCAAAAACCAAGAAAAATTATAATAATAAACTGCATCCCAAACTGCTTACTTTATACCACTGAAAGTGCATCAGATCATTACCCTAATAGGTTATCCTGATATTCGTTCACGTCATTGCTAGAAACGAATTCTTTGTTAGCTTCAGGAGAAGGGCTTTCAAGACACAATTATGTATAAAAATTGTTCAGAAGAGTAATGATAATGTGTTATTATTTTTAGAAATATATAACATTATTCTAGGATTCAAATCTGGAAAACATTAATTAGAAGAGATACAGAACCTTTTAAGTTTCAACTTTCATTCTTTCTATATCATTATACTTGAAATTTAATGTATGTTCATACAATTTTAAAAATTCCATTTTAGATAAAAAATTCTTCCCCTGACTTCCTTCATTCCCCTCTCATTCCCCCCAAATATAAAAAGTTAAAATTAAAAACAAAAATAAAATAAAAACAAACACTCTCCTGTCTGCTTTTTGGAGTCTTCTGTTTCCCTCGAGAAATATTTTCAACATTTCACAGTGCAGTAAATCCATTTAGCCTCCCTGATTGCTATTTTTTTGTGCCTTTGCTCATTATTTCCATCATTAAAGTAAAAGGCCTTGACCTCTCAGTGGCTCCTGAGCAAAGTGTCTTCTTAGAAGGTGAGGAGGTTGGGATGGATGGTGGAGAGGTGGGCTCAGAGGGGAGGGAGGCTGGCACGAGGATAATAGCAAGCCACATGCAACTTTTTAATTATTTAAAATAAGAAGCAAGTTTTGAAATCATTTTCCAGGACAAGAAAATAAAGCACTTTGTTGTTTACTCTGAGCTATGAATACCTCTTAACTTCACATATTAGAAAAGGGGATGCATTGTTTTCTTTTTCCACATTTCAAGGGAATATAATGACAAATTTTTGACAGAAAATCATTCCACAAAAGATATTGCTGATCTACCACACCCACGTGTTCTCTTAACCCTTGTAAATTATTGTAACATTTTTGTGTGAAGATGTGAGGGTAAGAAAACATGTCATTGGGATACTTCTAAAATATCGTATTTTATTCCACTTAAACCAATAATTCAAATCTTTCTTCTTTTCCCTTCTGCTTCTATCCAATTGAAGTCTCCATTTTTCCTCCTCATGAATTACTTTTAATACATTTATGGTCCTATCAAATTCTAATTCTTGGAGCTTGCTTCTATGCATGTTTTTACAAACATCTCTAAAACCATGTCCCATTTTCAGAATTCTACCATCTGTTAGGTTTCAGCATTCTCATGTAGACTATGTCCTTAATATCATTTTCGAATTCTCTAGTTCTTTAAATTGATAAAGCACATGAGAAACTGTAGTACTCAGGATGTACCTCAACTACAGCTTTGCCTACAGAATTATAATCATGCAAACAATATTCCCAAGGGTGACTTGTTCTGCTCGCTTGTTTCCTGGTGGTGATTGGCACTCGGTCTGAATGCAGGGCTCATTTTCTCTTAGTCAAACAGACTTATATTTCTGAATTGAAGAATCCTAGAGAATTATTTCTTTCTCCCTACTCTTCACATGTCAGGAGATACCTGATAAATCTTTCTTAACATTTCATGCTTAACCCTGAAGGAGATCCTATTTTAAACTAGAATTCTTAGCATTGAGTTTGAAGAAAATTAAGTTAATTTAAAAGTACAATTTTACTAATTGTTTTCATCAGAATATAATTTTATGCATCTATTTTATTTATACCAGTACTCAAATGCTGTATCTCCAATTATGGAAGAATAAAAGAACGGACAAATTATCTGTGTTTTCACGTTGTCCAGTTTGGATTCTATTAATTATACCTTATTTCCTTTGCTCCTAAAGAAACTACATTTCAGTCATGACCCACTTTTCACTCTATTTTTAATTGACAGTGTGATTTTCATTCAGTTAAACTGCAGTCACAGCGCACCTGAGGTAGAAGTCTAAATAATCTGTGTTAACCTGAGTATAGATGGTTACGATCATTTGGTGGCGACCTTCATTATTTTCATTATTTTTGATCATGAAAAAAATGAGCAGAGGACCTTGGTGGGATACGGGAAAGATGGAGATATGTACTTCCTTTCATCTACCTCCATGAACTCGCTTTTGCCTTCCCTCAAAAGGAATGGAGCACTAATACTGCAAGTACGTATAACAAGGCAGTGGGAGTAAAAGCGTGTTTACTCCAAAGACAAATACATCAAAAGAAAAATGAGCTAAATTTATGGAAAGCCAAATCATAAAAACCCTAATATCCAGTAAACATGAAAACACATTTTCAACCATACTATTAAAACATATGTCTTAACAATCAGTAAGGAGATTTTTATATATCAAAAGGTTTATAAATAATCATATTCTTTTGCTCAGTATTTAATTTTGTAAAAGTTTATCATGAGGAATTAATATATATGCAAATATCCTTGAATGAGATTGTTTATTTCATGCATATATATACACATACAAATATAGCATGCATATATATATATATATATATATATATACATATACATACCTTCAAAGGGAAAAAAATAAATGGCATACTAAAGGTTGAATCAATTAAGATGTATCCATAAGGCAGGACAGCATGTGGCTGTTTAAGATAGGTTTTCTCACATTAGTTACAGGAAAAACTATCATGGTTGAATTTAATTGCCATCTTCAGATTACAAACATCAACATGTGATCTCAGTTAAAAGCTATTTGTGTTTGCATATTTAAAAAGAGGGAAATGGTAAGAAATACATATGAATTATATCCGTGGCTGTCTCTAAATGATAAGCTCTTGATGATTTTTACAAATCTTTTCCTTCATAAATTCATAGATTATAAAGTATTTTAAGAACCTCCCATTAAAACTGATAAAGACTGTCAATAAAATACAGGCACGTAACAGATACAGGGCCTTGCTTTCTGATCATCTTGAACTTTTCTTTTTCAATTAATGAGAACTTGCCACCAAATCTAGACTTGATTAGCTTTTTAGCTTTTATTTAGGATTTTATAAGGCCTTTAAGAATATGTATATAAAAATAGTATACACCATTAAAAGAATAATAGGGAAACATTATAGTACTATAATAAAAGAGTTGGTCTGATGATTAGATAGATGAGGAAGAAAACCCACTGTATGACCTCCACTACCTTATTGAAACATTCAGACTCAGTCGCTTCATATTTAAAATTAAGACAATAGCATACACATCATCTCATACAATTTATAAGGTCTAGAAAAATACCTGGTTAAAAAAAGTGTACGTGTGTGTGTATGTATGTATGTGTGTGTATATATATATATACATATCTATGTGAGCTGGTATTTTGTTTCTGTTACAATATTATTTTAGAAAACTTTAATTTTCAAACTGTGGTGCTCTGATTCTATATACTTGGTACAGAACTAGAAAATGAACTTGAAAATAAATACATATGCATGAAACTAAATATAAGTTGTAGGAGTCACCCTAATATTCCTGACATCCAGGACAACTGTAATGTACTAAGGCAGATAAGGGGTTATTGAAACTATTTACAAAATGACAGTCCAGGGTTTCAGAGACAAAAGCATATTTAAATTACAAACAGAATGGAATGTTTTATAACTGCCTCTCTAGTCTTCACAAAATGATTATTGATTGAATTTCATACTTGCAGGGATTCTACATGTGCTTTGTTTTAGAATGGACATGTGACATATATTTATATTTTATTGATGTCAATGATACAATTTAAGTTACAGGAATCTCCTAAAAATACTGCCACTCTTACCATATGAAGTTAAAGCCTAGTAAATATTTCTATTAAAGCTGTCTTTAAAATACAACATACGACATAAAAACTGTTTAACATGACATATTTTCCTTCCCTTGATATGTATGAACAAACTTTTACTTACTATTAAAATTTTTGTTTTAGAGTGTTATTCTTTAAAAAGAAAAAAAACACCTATAGAAGATTTTATCCATTATCCACTAAGGACAATATTGATAGAAGAAAAGCGTTTTTGATACTGTTTTGACAATTTATAATATACGCTAGAAAATTAGGATTTTAGATTAAAGATGGTACTGCAAAATTTTCTTTAACACTTTTCTTCTCAAAAAGAAAAAACAAGGAAAGGGGGAAAGAAACAAACCCTCATCTTTAATGATGTCAGGAACCATGGTGATAAGTGGTATAAAGACTAAACCAAGTCTGGAAATCCTGAGCAAAGTCAGCAGAAATGAGAGCTCTGTAGCCAACACTACCAAAGCTGGTCCCTGTGAAAGGAAACAAAATAAATATGGCCTTTCTGATATGATGGTTAAGAACAGGGATTCAAGAGTCAAAGAGAGAAATAAGAAGATGATTTAAAAAAAAAAAGTGAGAAGGCAGGAAAAAAGACAGTAAGTTCTTGGGAAGAAACTAAAATATCTTAAGTGATTGTTTGGTGATATTAATGTTTGAATATGAATTTATATGCTTGTAATAAACTATTGACAGATTACCACGGCACTGATGAAGGATGTATTTATTTTAAATCATTACATAAGATTCAGCTTAAGGATCATTAATGCCCCTTGCATTGTAACATGATTTTAAGTAGATTGATTTGACAAGCTCTAATTATATTCTTTGTGCTAAAGCAGATCACAATCATCTTTCCGAGTCATTTCAGACTGATCTGAAATATAAAAAAGCTGTTCACATCCTTTAGCTAATTCTTACATCTGTTTCCAAATCAGAAGAAACTTGTATAATATTTACCGTAGTAAATTTGGAAATACAGAGAAAATAATTTAAATCACAACTCATTTTTAAATATCACCTAAGGCACCAAGGTGATAACTAATTAAAAATAACAAAGAGAAACATTTTCTTACTCAGAGATTGATTTCTGACCATATAATTTTCTCTCTACAAGTTCACTCTTTCATGAAAAGAACTCTGGCCATTCAAAATAGTCCTCAGCTGACAACAGCTTTCACTTTGAGAGTGAGAGGAAATACTGTGTGTACAGGCATATCTTTTTTTTTTCTTTACGGATAGAATTTTATTTTATTTTTTTATGATTTTTTATTCAGGCATATCTCTTAAAAGCAGGAATGGTAATGGCAGGAGACATGAGGATGACAACTTGACAAAGAGATCAGAGATGAAAAATGTTGCAAGTAGTCACCGGAGAAAGCTCACTGCAAATGCAGTGATGAAGGTTCATAACGATGGTTAAAGCATTAAATAAACAGTTCAATTAATCTTTGCTGTACACCTGAAACTACCACAACACTGTAAGTTAACTATACTTCAATAAAGAAAAAAATGGTTAAAGAAAAAATATCTTGAGAATAACATTAAGTATTAAATATGTGATCTATGGTATAATAATTATTTTTAAAATATTTTAGTGTTTGCAGAAA
Source organism: Neophocaena asiaeorientalis asiaeorientalis (assembly GCF_003031525.2). Lineage (NCBI taxonomy): Eukaryota > Metazoa > Chordata > Mammalia > Artiodactyla > Phocoenidae > Neophocaena > Neophocaena asiaeorientalis. Next base: position 2,149,833 of record NW_020172492.1, read on the forward strand.
TAAATAGTAGTTGTCTGTGGTATTTACTTGTATGAGACTCTTCCTAATTGACTAATATAAAAAAAGATATATTGGATAGGAGATACTGAATCCCAAAGATATAGCTTAATTCCTGATAGATTAAAAATGTGCTTTAAAAGACACAGAATGTAAATACTCAGAACAAAAGAAACTTAAAGACAAAAATTATTGTTTTAAACTACTCAAAGAGAAATACTAAGAGATGAATATAGTGAGGACATAGGGCACCTTAAGAATGATACTTTGGATTATGTAAAATGGCAACTTCAATTACACAGTATCTCAGTATCACTGCCCCAAAGTAGTTATTTTACTCTATATTGTTCTACCCTTGCACTGAGTTTTTGTGAGTTTTTATCTTGATCTTTTTCTACTTCTTCAACCTCTCTTTTGTGTGTGAATTTCCCTTGTGAATTTTTATATGTATCCACTTTTTGGAATTACCTTTGTCTCATCTCTTTTCTTTTGTTAACAGCTAAGGGATCTGTGGACTCACCCTTTAAAAGAGGAAAAAAACTCCTTACCTTAACTATGTCTAAGTTTATACCTTTAATCAATATTTTCTTGTCCTTGAATCAGGAGGGATGGAAGTCAAAGGCCTTGTTCTGTTACCTGTTCAGTTTTAGTTGACAATACCAGGTCTGCATGAAAAAGAAGCAACTGTGTCCTGAAAAATCAACCTTTGAGCTACCTTAATAATTCACTGGACCTTCTTGACCTAGCCATATATCCTCCCCTACTTTGCCAAATTCCTTAGCTGTTATGAAGTCTCCCTTTCATTTCTTTGTTTCCACATAGAAAAGGGAAGGCTATAAGAAAATATAACAAGTTAACACACAAAACTGGCAAGGATGTGGATGTCTTAGAGTCCAGAAAAAAAATTAAAAATAAGGAAAGTTCAAAGTTTACTATAACACGTATACTATTAAATGGTACAAGGATAGTGGGAAAAACTTCCATTTAGAATTTGTATATACTTATATTTAATGATGATAGAAGACATTTGGATTATCTGGTGAAAGAAGAATTTAATGCTACTTTAAACATATAGCAGTGTGTGTGTGTGTGCGTGCGTGCGTGCGTGTGTGTGTGTGTGTGTGTGTGTGTGCTATAAAGCAAATAATTATCCACAAAATTGGATGGGTTTCTTGTTGTGTTTTTTTTGTTTGTTTGTTTGTTTGTTTTTGCGTTACACGGGCCTCTCACTGCTGTGGCCTCTCCCGCTGCAGAGCGCAGGCTCCGGACGCGCAGGCTCAGCGGCCACGGCTCACGGGCCCAGCCGCTCCGCGGCATGTGGGATCCTCCGGGACCGGGGCACGAACCCGCGTCCCCTGCATCGGCAGGCGGACTCCCAACCACTGTGCCACCAGGGAAGCCCCTTGGATGGGTTTCTTGAAGGTAGATAATTCTATCACATAGAGCTTTTCCAGTTATAAATATATAATAATCTATCATATATTGTAAAATGGCATTCCATTTAGGGTTGGAAGCTGTGTAAGGACCTAAGATGTTGCTCTATTCCTGAAATTATATTATCCTATAAAATTCTGGAGACAAAATATATCAGTGCTTGCCAGGATTGGGGAAGGAAGGAGATGAATAGGCAGAGCACAGAGACTTTTTACGGTATTGAAAATACTATGTATAATATTACAATGATGGATGCACGTCATTATTTATCTGTCCAAACCCATAGAGTATAAAACACCAAAAGTGAACCCCAAAGTAAACTATGGACTTCGGTTGATTATGATGTGTCAATGTAGGTGCGTCCTTGTTAAAAATCTTACCTCTGGTGAGTGATGTTGATAATGAGGAGGCTATGCATGTAGGAGAAGACAGTACATGGGAAATCTCTGCACTGCCTTTCCAATTTTGTTTTAAAACTAAAGTTGCTCTAAATACAAAGTCTTAACAAAAAGACCTATTAATGCTATGCTTCCCATCTGCAAGACTTCATTTTATACTTTGGAACTATCTTATTGCATGCTTGTCCAGAAATCTCCAATGGTAGTAAATGCATGCTTCTACTTCTGTGTTCAAATATTTTAAATTTATTAGTCTATTATGAAATTAAAAATTGTTGTTTTGTAATTTCAAATTGCTTGAATACAGTAATAAATTTAATAACTGTATTTTAAATTAAATGAAAGTTTTAAGAAGTTTTGCTAGTAATACTCTTAGGAATACATTGAAAAGTTTTTCTATATAATTCTTCAGTGTCTTTCATAAAGTGGATTATTACAGACACTTCAGTGGTGTTAGATAATTTATAATTACTATAATATTAGAAAGCATACACTTCCTTGCAATACAATAATATATTTATAGTAATTAGAGACTAAAGAATATTAGATACTATATTTGTGCATGACATTTGTTGTAACTCTAGCACAGCAGATACAGTTGAAAGTTGAGTTGTCCTTTGTAAGTAGATACACTTAGAATTCCCCAAGTCACCAATATCATCTATGTTATTGATATTTTAATTGGGAATATCACATGCAATACTTCTTTAAAATAATTTTTTGAAAAGTATTGGATCCAAAGAATATACATACAACTACTATCTAAAATAAGATTGTCATCCATGTGGAAAGGTAGAAAATTTATATTCAACAGCCATTACACTGCATTTTTATACTCCAGTATATTTTCTTTCATATTTGTTTAACAGATTTTTTTTTTTTGTGGTACACGGGCCTCTCACTGTTGTGGCCTCTCCCATTGCAGAGCACAGGCTCCGGGCCTAGCCGCTCTGCGGCATGTGGGATCTTCCCGGACAGGGGCACGAACCCGTGTCCCCTGCATCGGCAGGCGGACTCGCAACCACTGCGCCACCAGGGAAGCCCTGTTTAACAGATTTTGAGCAAAGTTAAAAGCTTATGTTTATTGACATTATGTTCCCCTTTGAAATTTCTGTTTATATTTTTTGTGAATTTTTATTTGTTCGTCTCCTTCCAGATTGTGGCTTGTCATTTTATTATTTTTAAGTTGTAATATAATTTTATAAGATGCCTTTGATAAAGAAAATTTCTTACTTTACATCAGGTGGCATATCTCTCAATGACTTACCCATCATCTTGTAAAAAAAAAAAAAAAAGTGCACGCGCACGATAGACAGAAGACTGACATTATCAAGTTTTAAAAAACATGTTGTAAACTAACGTTCAATATAGCCTGCTGGGAAAGCTATTTGAACAAATATTGAAAATTTTGTCATTCACATACTCTAAAACACTTCATTTCCAAGAAGATACTCACAAAAACTCTTACACGTATGTACCAGGAAATACACACAAGAATGTGTACAGTCTGTTCATAACAATGTTGTATATTCATGTGAGAAAATATATTACAGCTGTGAATATTAAAAAGCAAGAGCTACACATAAAACGGATTCATTTTTGCAAGGTATTATTGAGTGAAAATCATCAGTACAGTATTTTTTTTAAGTGTTAAAGATAACAAAATATTGTTTAGATATTCATGTATATGTAATAAAAATAAAATAAAGAAAGTGCAAGAGAAGGAGAAACCTGAAATTTGGGAGTGTGATTGCCTTTATGTGGGAGGTAGGAGGATGTAATGCAGAAAGAGGAGGTAGGTTACAGGTAAGATTCTAGTTCTTGGGGAGATGGTTCAAGACAGAGGTATTGGAAGAGCCTGGACTTAACTCCTCCCATGGACATGACAATCTACACATATATGGATAAATTTCCTCTGAAAAGAACCTGAGAACTAGCTGAGCACCTGCCCCACAAAGGAATCAAAAGGACTACCCTGGTAGGAGAGGCAGGGAAATGCTCTTGCCAATTCCTACTGGCGTGGCCACACAGAATAGAGAAGGTGCTCACCAGACCAGTCTTCTCCCCGAGGAACAAGGGGCGGGTGCCCACATCAGGCACCCTGGCCCCTGGGATCTACATTGAAGAGATAAGCCCTCAAAATGCCTGACTAAGGAAATCAATGATGCTGACACTTAAGGGTCCCAACATGCTATAGGAAATGGAGAGTACCCTGTTAAAGGGCTTCCATGCAGTCTCATTCACCCTGAGACCCAGAGAAATAACAGCAGTTTGAAAAGTGCTGAGACTATACGTGAATAAGAGAGTCATTTGTGAATCTAAAAGCATAGGCTGGAGGGCTGGTGGGCGGTGGGAATGCTCCCCAGAAACAGGGGGCTGGCAGACACCACTGTTGTGCTCCCCACCTAACCTGCCTGCACAGACAGTGACCTGGGATATGGGGGTGCCACGCTGCCGAAGCTGGAGAGCCCCAGTGGCTGAGCACCAGTCCCACCCCATTCCCTGAAGGGGGTGCTGGGTGTGAAGGGTCACAGCACTCTCCACGTCTCCAGTTACGGTCTGTGAAGCGGGTGGCTGCCACACTTCCCTAACTGCTGGCTGGAGCAGCTGTGGTGGTGTCCCACTCCTAGCCTAAAGCCAGCATGTGTGCACAAAGCACTCTCAGGCTGCATTGCTGAAGCTCACAGGTGCACACAGACAAGTCACTTTCCCACTGCTTTCTTGGAAGCAGGAGATCCAGCCCCATCCCCTTCACATTCCAGCTACTTAGATAAAGCAAGTGGGTGTGGGCCATCCACACAAGGGACACCGCATGATGGCGGGGCACTGGTGGCCAAGGGGCTGGTGTTCTTGAGAGTCACGGGACTGTGACAATCAGAAAGACAGCTCTTGGCAGGCCATCACCATCCCCCAGGCAACACACAGACGGCAGACTGAAACACAACCCTAGACTTTCCACAAAAGGCCTATTTCCTTAGCCTGAAGCTTCACCCTGAGGGACAGACCTCAGGTTTCCTACACATCTAGAGGCTAAGGAGTCAATCTCAAGGGACAAAAGCCGAGAAACATTATACTTGCACACTCCTTGGCTTCACTACCCCTTGACAAGACTCCCCAAAAAAGAGCTTAAATGCTTGTTGAGAGCCTCTATTTTTGCAACTGTCACCAAGGGGATACCTCCAGATCTTCTGTTCTAGAGGCCAGAAGAGTTACAATTGTGACTTTACAGGACTGTATATACCTGTATACTCCAAAAGCTGTTGCCTGAGGGGTTGGTATCCAATCAGACTGAACATAGCTACTAAATGAGGTTCCTCCGCTTGGAACACTGACAGGTCTTGGCACACCCACAGAAATAGGGGCATATCAAGAATAAATCAGGTGGCTCCCCACATAGAGCTGAGAAGGGAAAGTGCCCTGACCCCCACCTTCCCTGTGCAGAAGATGGGCTACAAATGGGCCAGTGAGCACCCCGAGCCCTGTCCTCTCCACACAGCAGTTGACCCACAATCAGGCTGGGCGAGTGCCCTGATTTCTGCCAACCTCACACAAAGACTGAGCCCGACAGAGATGTGTGAGCACCCTGGCCTGCCCTCATTGCAGGGCAGGAGAGAAGATGTAACCAGGCTAGGCAGGCACACTGAAGGAACCCCCACCCACCACACACAGAGACCAGGTCACAACTGAGACATGCAAGTGATTTGAACCCTGCCCTCGCCACACAGCAGCCAAGCTGCAACCAGGCCACATAAGCATCCCGAGACCTGTCTTCCCTGTGCAGCAGCTGTGACTCTATCACAGTGACAGGCATACCCAGCTCACATAAGGAACAACCATAAAGTGCCTGCCTCTGGTGGCCAGGGGAGATTGCACTTCAGGGCCACAGGGAGCAGCTCTTACACAAGGTCGCTCGTTTAAGATGGAGGGAGGTAACAGTTTCAACCAATACATGTAGACAAACACAAAGAGACAGGCAAAATGAGACAGAGGAATATGTTCCAGACAAAAGAACAAGGCAAGACCTAATGCAACAAAGATATGCAACCCAACTAACAAGGAATTAAAAGTAATGATCATAACGATGCTAACTGATCTTGGGATAAGAATGGATGAACACACTGAGAACTTCAACAAAGATAAAATATATAACAAAGTACCAAACAAAAGTTATAATTGAACTGAAAAATACATTAGAGGGATTCAACCGCAGAACGAATGAAACAGAAACATGAATCAGCAAGCAGGAAGACAAAGCAATGGAAAGCATCCAGACAGAGTAGCAAAATTTAAATAAATAAATAAAAGAAGTGAGGATGCATTAAGTGTCTTCTGGGACAACATCAAGTGGATTAAGAGTTGCATTATAGGGGGTCCCAGAAGGAGAAGAGAGAGAGAAATGGCCAGAAAATTTGAAGAATAGCTAAAAACTTACCTAATCTGAGGAAAGAAACAGAAAGCCAGGTAGAGAAAGCCCATAGAATTCCAAATAGGATGAAATCAAAGAGATAAAGACCAAGATACAATACAATTGAAATGGTAAGTATTAAGGGTAAATAGAAAATCTTATAATCAGCAAGAGAAAAGAAACATTATATATTAGGGAATACTCATAAGGCTATCAGCAGATTTTTCAGGAGGCCAAAAAGGAGTGGCATGACATATTTAAAGTGCTGCAAGAAAAAAAAAATGAACTAAGAATTCTCTACCTGGAAAAGTTATCATTCAGAATTTAAGGAGAGACTAAGAGTTTTACAGATAAGCAGAAGCTAAAGGAGTTCATCACCAATAAACTGGTCTTAAAAGAAATGATAAGGGACTTCTCCAAGCTAAAAAGAAAAGGCACTGATTAAGAATAAAAATATATATAGGGGCTTCCCTGGTGGCACAGTGGTTGAGAGTCCGCCTGCCGATGCAGGGGACACGGGTTCGTGCCCCGGTCTGGAAGGATCCCACAGGCCGCGGGGCAGCTGGGCTCTTGAGCCATGACTGCTGAGCCTGCGCATCCAAAGCCTGTGCTCCGCAATGGGAGAGGCCACAACAGTGAGAGGCCCGCATACCACACACACACACGCACACACACTATATATATATATATATATAAAAATCACACTGGAAAAAGTTAATAAATAATAAAGGTAATAGATTTTAAAAAGATCTTATAAAGCAAAGATGAAGGGTAAAATTTAAAGTTATTAAAAACACAATAATTAGTCAAGGGATATATTAAAAATCTAAAATGTGTCATAACATTATAAAAAATGCCAGGGGAATAAAAATATAACACTTTAGAAGGTGTTTAAAAGTAAGTTACTATTGGGACTTCCCTGGCAGTCCAGTGGTTAAGACTCTGTGCTTCCACTGCAGGAGGCATGGGTTCAATCCCTGGTTGGGGAACTAAGATCCCATATGCCACATGGTGTGGCCAAAAAATAAATAAAAGTTTAAAAATAAATAAAATAAAATTAAGTTACTATCAGTTAAAAAGAAACTGTTATATACTTAGGATGTTATATGTAAAACTCATGGTAACCATTTATAAGAAAGAACATATAGTAAATACAAAATCAAACCACAAAGAGAAGAAATAAAGAGAGAACAGCTCTAAAATAGCCAGAAAACATTTTACAAAATAGCAGTAAATACATATATCTCAATAGTTAGACTAAACTCTCTAATCAAAAGACATAGGGTAGCTGAATAGATGAAAAGATAAGACCCTTCTATATGCTGCCTACAAGAGAATCACTTCAACCCTAAAGGATTAAAAAAGATATACCCCACAAATTAAAATGAAAAGAAAACTAGGATAGAAATACTCATGTCAGACAAAAGAGGAGCACCTAAATATGTAAAGCAAATATTAATAGAAATGAAGGGAGAAATAGACAGCAATAGAATAATAGGTGGGGACTTTAATAACCCACTTACATCAATGGATAGATCATCCAGACAGAAAATCAATAAGGAAACACTGGCCTTAAATGACACATAATGCCTGATGGATTTAATAGTTATGTATAGAACATTCCATCCCATAAAAAGCAGAATACACATTTTTTTCAAGTGTACATGAAACATTCTCCAAGTTAGATCACATGTTAGGCCACAAAAGTAGTCACAATAAATTTCAGAAGATAGAAATAATATCAAGCATCTTTTCCAACCACAACTAGAAATGAAACTAGAAAATTACAAGAAGAAAACAAAACAAAAGAAAAACACGGAGATTAAACAACATGCTATTAAACAATCAACTGGTCAGGTGAATAAGTCAAAGAGGAAATGAAGAAAAAATTTTTGAGACAAATGAGAATGGTAAAACAACTTACAAAATCTATGGGGTGCTGTACAAAGCAATTCTAAGATGTATGTTCATAGTGATACAGGCCTATATCAGGAAACAAAAATCTCTAATAAACAATCTAAACTTATACATAAAGGAACTAAAAGATAAGAAAAAACAAAGCCCAAAGTTAGTAGAAGGAAGAAAATAATAAAGATCAGAGTGGAAATATATGAAATAAAGACTGAAAAATTAAACAGAAAAGGTCAGTGAAAATAACTTTGAAAGATAAGCAAAATTGGCAAGGCTTTAGCCAAATTCATCAAGACAGAAGACAGAGTGCAAATAAATAAAACAATAAATGAAAACAGAGAAATTACAACCTACAGTACAGAAATACAAAGGGTCATAAGAGAATACTGTGAACAATTATATGCATGCCAATCAGAAAGCATAGAAGAAAAGGATAAATCCTTATAAACAAACAATCTTTCAACACAGAAGCCTGAAGAAAGGGAAAATGTGAATAAACTGATTACTAGTAATGGCAGTGAATAGTAATTAACAAACAAAAAACCCCACAAATTTTCAACAAACAAAAGTCTAGGTCCAGACAGCTTCACAGTATAATTCTACCAAATATCTAAAGAAGAGCTAATACTTAGTCTTCTCAAATTATTACAAAAAAAAAAAAATAGAAAAGGAATAAACACTTCCAAACTCATTCTGCAAGTGCAGAATTACCTTGATATCAACACCAGACAAGGACACTACAACAGAAAAGAATATTGCAGGCCAATATCCTTAATGAGCATAGAGTCAAAAATCCTCAACAAATGTTATCAAATCAAATTCAACTATACATTATAAGGATAATACACCATGTTCAAGTGGGATTTATCCCAGGGATACAAGTATTATTCAATATCAAAAAACCATTCAATGTGATATACCACATTAAGTAATTGCAGAATAAAAATCATATGAGTATCTCAAAAGATGCAGAAAAATCTTTTGACAAAATTCAATACCCATTTACAACAAAAACTCTGAACTAAGTGGGTACAGAGGGAAAATATCTCAACATAATAAAGGCCATATCTGACAAGCCCACAGCTAACATCATACTCAATGGTGAAAAGCTGGAAGCATTTCCTCTCAGATCAGGAAAAAGACAAGGATGTTCATTCTCACCACCTTTTTTCAACATAGTATTAGAAGTCCTAGTCACAGCAGTCACACAAGTAAAAGAAAAGGAATTGAAATTGGAAAGAAAGAAGTAAAACTGTCACTATTTTCAGATGACATGATACTATACATAGAAAATCTGAAGGATGCCACCAAAAGCTATTAGAACTAAGGACTGAATTCAGTAAAGTTGTAGGATACAAAATCAATATACAGAAATCTTTGGCGTTTCTATACACTAGTAACAAACTGTCAGAAATAAAAATTAAGAAAGCCATCCCAGTTACAACTGCATCAAAGAATAAAATACCTAAAAATAAATTTAACCAAGAAGCTGAAAGACATGTATTCTGAAAACCATAAAACATTGATAAAATAAATTGAAGACCACACAAATAAATTGAAAGCTATACTGCGTTTGTGAATTGAAAGAATCAATACTGTTAAAATGCCCATACTACTCAAAACAATCTACAGATTCAATGAGATCCCTATCAAAATAGCAATGTCATTTTTATAGAAGCAGAATAATCCTAAAATTTGTATAGAATCTCAAAAGTCCTCAAATAGTCAAAGCAAACTTGAGAAAAAAGAGCAAAGCTGGAGATATCATGCTTCCTGATATCAAACTATACTACAAAAGTATAGTGGTCAAAACTGTACGGTAATGTCAAAAAAACAGAAACACAGTTCAATGGGTCAGAATAGAGAGCCCATATATAAACTCACACTTACATGAACAATTAATCTGTGCCAAAGGAAGAAAGAATGCACAATGGGAAAAGACAGTGTCTTCAATAGATGGTATTGGGAAAATTGGACAAGTACATGCAAAAGAATGAAACTAGACACTTTCCTTATAACATATACAAAAATAAACTAAAAATGGATTGAAAACTTAAATGTAACACCTGAACAATAAAGCTTCTAGAAGAAAACATAAGCACTCTGCTCTTTAATGTTGGTCTTAGCAATATATTTTTTTAAATCTGTCTCTTCAGGTAAGGGCAAGAAAAGCAAAAATAATCAAATGGGACTATATCAGACTAAAAACTTTTTTTAACAGTGAAGGAAACTATCAACAAAACAAAAAGTTAACTCCTGAATGTGAGAAAATATTTGAAAATGATATATATGATAAGGGTTTGATGTAAAAAATACATAAAAAACTTATACTCCATATCAGAAAATCACACAACCTGATTAAAAATGAGCAGAGGACCTGAACAGATATTTTTCCAAAAGAGACATACAGATGGTTAACATGCACATGAAAACATGCAAACACTACTGATCAGCAGGGAAATCCAAATGAAATCTATAATGAGATACCACCTCACATCTGTCAGAATGGCCTTTATGAAAAGGACAAGACACAGCAAGTCTTGATGAGGATGCAGAGAAAAGGGAATCCTTGTGCACTGTTGGTAGAAATGTAAATTGATAGAGCCACTATGGAAAACACTATGGAGGTTCCTCGAAAAACTAAAAATAGTACTACCATAAGATCTAGCAATCCACTTTTGGTTGTTTATCCAAAGAAAATAAAAACACTAATTTGAAAAAATATATGTGTACTGCTATGTTATTGCAGCACTATTTACAGTAGCCAAGATATGGAAACAATAAATGTCCACTGACAAGATGAATGGATAAAAAATGTTTTATATATATATATATATATACACATATATATTATATAACATATCTATATATGTATGTATGTGTATATATATACATATATATATATATATATATATATATATATATATATCCATAAACTATTAGCCATGAAAAGAATTAAAACTTGTGATTTGCTTTAACATGGGTGAACCTAGAGGGTTTTATGCTAAGTGAAATCAGTCAGAGGAAGACAAATACTGTATGATTTCACTTATATGTGGAACCTCAAAATACAACAAATGAACAAACAAAACAAAACAGAAACAGACTCACAAATATGGAGAAAAACCTGGTATTTGCCATAGGGGAGTGAGGTTGGGGGTTAGGCTGGGTGTAAGGGATTAAGAGATCCATACTTCCAGCTATGAGGTAAAGACGTCTTGGGGATAAATGTACAGCATAGGGAACACAGTCTATCATAATATAATACCTCTGTATGGTAACTAGACTTATTGTGGTGAACATTTTGTAATGTATAAACATATTGCATCACTATGTTATATACAGGAAACTAATACAGTCTTGCACATCAATTAAAATTAATAAGAAAAATAAATAAAATTAGGCAGCATTAATGGAAAAATTAAATATAAAAAATGATTCTAGTGCTTGGGACTCTCAAAGAAAAACTGCACCAGATAAATTTAGAAAGGCAAAGAACACCTTATTCAAGACAATTATAATAGAAGTGAAGACTATTGAGATAAGGAAAAGAGATTGAACTCAATTCTGTTGAAAAAAGGGCCTGGAGATATTTTAAGAACTGGGTTGATCTAATGGAAAAGTACTAGGAACGTTAGAGAGGTTAGTCTGTGGGATTGGACCATCTGTGTTTGCTAATTGGTACTTGCTGAAGGGACCCTACCCTCCTAGACTCTTACCTTGCCACAGTCTAGAAGACAGGGGCCCTGTCTTGATGATTACATTTCAAAGGGATCAATACCAGATCCTTGAGAAAGACATTTCTGTGTTGCAAAACTTCAAGAGGCTGAAGAAGATTTACATCACAAAAAGACAGGGAAAGAATTTACAATCTGATTTTTTAAATTCCCCAAGAAGAGGGAGGTCAAGGGCCTATCGTCAGGAAAAACCTTCTAAAGTTTAGTCAAGCTGAGGGAAATTTTAAGCCCATCTTTGTCAGGAAATTAGTATAACATAACATAATACTATTATATTAATAAGATATGACTAAGTGTAATAAAATATGAGGGCCACATGAACTAAGGATACTAGTAAATCACAAGCCACAGATTATGAGTGAGCTAATTTAATTTTGCACATTTGAATTTCTCAAAAATAAGGACAAGATAATTTTAATACATTTACATAAATTTCATGATTTGATTTGGATATAAAGATTATTGCATTAATATGTGTATTAATTATAACTCATGAACATATATTAGACACATTTTCATAAAGTTAAACCAGAATTTTGGCATAATTGCTTGATTATCTATTAGACATCTGGAGGAAATGTTACATATCCAACAATAATAGAGAAAAATTCACTTTATATATAATTTCATTATAGCACAAAGAATTATTTGTAGTCCAAGTGGAAATATCTTTGTTTAAATATTTAATGAGTTAGAAATAATCAAAGGTAACTCCTCACTGATTTTAACAAGATTTTCCTACACCAAGTGTAAAGAAGTATTCTTGAATCTAGCTAATTGCATAAAACTTTCCTAATAGCTACCATTTGTGATATCCCTCCTAACACAAATACTGAACCTAGGAATATGTTTTATGTAGCAGTAATATTTCATCTTTGTATCAGAAAAAATACTTGCTCTCCCTTCTACCCTAGTTACCATCCTTTTAGAGGCTAAATATTATTTGGGTGGAGTGAAACCCACCAACTAATAGACATGACAAAAAAGTTTGCAATTTCCTCCAATTTTCAGCCTTTGCTAGAATAACCTCTAGAAAGTGAGACTGTAAACCGTTATTTATAAGTTCAGAAAAACACAAACTAAAAAATGCGCTGCTACTGTTTGATGAAAGATAATAAACTATAGTGAGGCAAATCAGATGTTGTTAACTAGACCATATGATCTAAGCAGTTGCAAATCTGTTTTTTCAAATAGATCACATTCTTGTCTTTTCCAGACTCTCATCCATTTCAGATAGGTAAATTCTCTTGGGAAGATGGGCATTACAACAAAATTGATCACCAAGTTTTATTGGAAATAATTCTGCAGATGTAACCTTTTCCAACAATGCTTAAGAAGCATAACTGATAAAAGGTCACTGAAGACAGCACCCTACTTTCCATGTTAAAGGAGGTGTTTCAAGAGAAGAAAAATATCACTCATCCCTGCCAACGTCATGGCTTTCATGAGTGGTAGTTTCCTAGCTCAAATAACCTAAGAATCACTGGAACCCCATGGATGAGCCTGGAATCCAGGTAGACTTTTCTTAAAGGAAAATAAACACTCTTTTTTTTTTTTTTAACATCTTTATTAGAGTATAACTGCTTTAAAATGATGTGTTACTTTCTGCTGTAGAACAAAGTGAATCAGCTATACGTATACATATATCCCCATATCTCCTCCCTCTTGTGTCTCTCTCCCACATTCCCTATCAAACCCGTCTAGGTGGTCACAAAACACCGAGCTGATTTACCTGTGCTATGTGGCTGCTTCCCACTAGCTATCAGTTTTACATCTGGTAGTGTACAAATGTACACACCACTCTCTCACTTTGTCCCAGCTTACCCTTCCCCCTCCCTGTGTCCTCAAGTTGTTCTCTAGTAGGTCTGTGTCTTTATTCCCATCCTACCCCTAGATTTTTCATGACCATTTTTGTTTTTTTCAATTCTATACATATGTGTTAGCATATGGTATTTGTTTTCCTCTTTCTGACTTATATCACTCTGTATGACAGACTTTAGATGCATCCAACATACTACAAATAACTCAATTTCGTTTCTTTTCATGGCTGAGTAATATTCCATTGTATATATGTGCCACATCTTCTTTATCCATTCATCTGTCGATAGACACTTAGGTTATATTTGTTGTTTTCTCAGCACCAATTACCGAAGAGGTTGTCTTTTCTCCATTTTATATTCTTTCCTTCTTTATCAAAGATAAGGTGACCATATATGTGTGGGTTTATTTCCGGGCTTTCTACCCTGTTCCACTGATCTACATTTCTGATTCTGTTCGAGTACCATACTGTCTTGATTACTGTAGCTTTGTAGTATAGTCCGAAGTCAGGGATAAACCGCACTTGATCATGGTGTATGATCCTTTTAATGTGCTGTTGGATTCTGCTTCCTAATGTTTTGTTGAGTATTTTTGCATCTATGTTCATCAGTGATACTGGCTTGTAATTTTCTTTTGTTGTGACATCTTTGTCTGGTTTTGGTATGATAGGTGATGGTGGCGTTGTAGAATGATTTTGGGAGTGTTCCTCCCTCTGCTATATTTTGGAAGAGTTTGAGAAGGATAGGTGTTAGCTCTTCTCTAAATGTTTGATAGAATTCACCTGTGAAGCCATCTGGTTCTGGGCCTTTGTTTCTTGGAAGATTTTTAATCATGGTTTCAATTTCAGTGCTTGTGATTGGTCTGTTCATATTTTCTCTTTCTTCCTGGTTTAGTCTCGGAAGGTTGTGCTTTTCTAAGAATGCGTCCATTTCTTCCAGGTTGTCTACTTTACTGGCATATAGTAACTTATACTCTTGTGATACTTTGTGTTTCTGCACTGTCAGTTGTTACTCTCCTTTTTCATTTCTAATTCTGTTGATTTGAGTCTTTTCCCTTTTTTTTCTTGATGAGTATGGCTAATGGTTTAAGAGTTTGTTTATCTTCTCAAAGAACCAGCTTTTAGTTTAATTGATCTTTGCTATTGTTTCCTTCATTTCTTTTTCATTTATTTCTGATTTTTTTTTTTTTTTTGCGGTGTGTGGGCCTCTCACTGCTGTGGCCTCTCCCTTTGCGGAGCACAGGCTCCAGACACACAGGATCAGCGGCCATGGCTCACAGGCCCAGCCACTCTGCGGCATGTGGGATCTTCCCGGACCGGGACATGAACCCGAGTCCCCTGCATTGGCAGGCGGACTCTCAATCACTGCACCACCAGGTAAGCCCCTGATCTGATCTTTATGATCTCTTTCCTCCTGCTAATTTTGGGGTTTTCTTGTTCCTCTTTCTGTAATTGTTTTAGGTGTAAGGTTAGGTTGTTTATTTGAGATGTTTCTTGTTTCTTGAGGTAGGATTGTATTTCTATAAACTTCCATCTTAGAACTGCTTTTGCTGCATCCTACAGGTTTTGGGTCATCGTGTTTTCATTGTCATTTGTTTTGTTTCCTCTTTGATTTCTTCAGTGATCTCTCCATTATAACGTAGTGTATTCGTTAGCCTCCATGTATTTGTATTTCATACAGATTATTTCCTGTAATTGATATCTAGTCTCATAGCATTGTGGCCAGAAAAGATACTTGATATGATTTCAGTTTTATTAAATTTACAGAGCCTTGAATTTTGACCCAAGATATGATCTATTCTGGAGACTGTTTCATGAGCACATGAGAAGTGTATTCTGTTGTTTTTGGATGGAATGTCTTATAAATAACAATTAAGTCCATCTTGTTTAATGTGTCATTTAAAGCTTGTGTTTCCTAATTTATTTTCATTCTGGATGATCTGTCCATTGGTGAAAGTGGGGTGTTAACGTCCCTTACTATGATTGTATTACTGTCGATTTCTCCTTATATGGCTGTTAGTATTTGCCTTATGTATTGAGGTGCTCCTATGTTGGGTGCATAAATATTTACAATTGTTATATCTTCTTCTTGGATTGATCCCTAATCATAATGTACTGTCCTTCCTTGTCTCTTGTAGTAGTCTTTGTTTTACAGTCTATTTTGTTTGATATGAGAATTGCTACTCCAGATTTCTTTTGATTTCCATTTGCATGGAATATCTTTTTCCAACTCCTCACTTTCAGTCTGTATGCGTTCCTAGGTCTGAAGTGGGTCTCTTGTAGACAGCATATGTATGGGTCTTGCTTTTGTATTCATTCAGTCAGTGTATGTCTTTTGTTTGGAGCATTTAATCCATTTATATTTAAGGTAGTTATCGATATGTATGTTCACATTATCGTTTCTTAAATTGTTTTGGGTTTGATCCTGTAAGTCTTTTCCTTCTCTTGTGTTTCCTGCCGAGAGAGGTTCCTTTAGCGTTTGCTGTAAAGCTGGTTTGGTGGTGCTAAATTCTTTTAGTTTTTGCTTGTCTTTAAAGTTTTAATTTCTCTGTCAAATCTGAATGAGATCCTTGCTGGGTATAGAAATCTTGGTTGTAGGTTTTTCTCTTTCATCACTTTAAATATGTCCTGCCACTCCCTTCTAGCTTGCAGAGTTTCTGCTGAAAGATCAGCTGTTTACCTTATGGGATTCCCTTGTATGTTAATTGTTGCTTTTCCCTTACTGCTTTTAATATTTTTTCTTTGTATATAATTTTTGATAGCTTGATTAATATGCATCTTGGCCTGTTTCTCCTTGGATTTATCCTGTATGCGACTCTCTGTGCTTCTTGGACTTCACTATTTTTTTACCCATATTAGGGAAATTTTCAACTATAATCTCTTCAAATATTTTCTCAGTCCCTTCTTTTGCTCTTCTTCTTCTGGGACCCCTATAATTCAAAGGTTGGTGTGTTTTATGTTGTCCCAGAGG
This sequence comes from Neophocaena asiaeorientalis asiaeorientalis, assembly GCF_003031525.2. Classification (NCBI taxonomy): domain Eukaryota; kingdom Metazoa; phylum Chordata; class Mammalia; order Artiodactyla; family Phocoenidae; genus Neophocaena; species Neophocaena asiaeorientalis. The sequence continues at coordinate 2,166,502 of NW_020172492.1, forward strand.
TCTCTGTGATTGTTCTCTTTTTCTTTTTTCTTTATTCGGTTCTGTGGTAGTTATTTCCACTATTTTATCTTAGAGGTCACTTATATGTTCTTCTGCCTCAGTTACTCTGGTATTGCATCCTTCTAGAGAATTTTTTAATTTCATTTATTGTGCTGTTCATCATTGTTTGTTTGCTTTTTAGTTCTTCTAGGTCCTTGTTAAACATTTCTTGTATTCTTGTATTTTCTCCATTCTATATCCAAGATTTTGGATCATGTTTCGTATCATTACTCTGAATTCTTTTTCAGGTAGACTGCCTATTTCCTCTTCATTTGTTTGGTCTGGTGGGTTTTTACCTTGCTCCTTCATCTCTTGTGTATTTCTCTGTCTTCTCTTTTTGCTTAACTTACTGTGTTTGGGTTCTCTGTTTCACAGGCTGCAGGTTCATAGTTCCCGTTGTTTTTGGTGTCTGCTCCCAGTGCATAAAGTTGGTTCAGTGGGTTGTGTAGGCTTCCTGGTGGAGGGGGCTGGTGCCTGTTTTCTGGTGGATGAGGCTGGATCTTGTCTTTCTGGTGGGCAGGACCATGTCCCGTGGTGTGTTTTGGGGTGTCTGTGAATTTATTATGATTTTAGGCAGCCTCTCTGCTAATGGGTGGGTTTGCGTTCCTGTCTTGCTAGTTGTTTGATGGAATATCTTTTTCCAACTCCTCACTTTCAGTCTGTATGCGTTCCTAGGTCTGAAGTGGGTCTCTTGTAGACAGCATATGTATGGGTCTTGCTTTTGTATTCATTCAGTCAGTGTATGTCTTTTGTTTGGAGCATTTAATCCATTTATATTTAAGGTAGTTATCGATATGTATGTTCACATTATCATTTCTTAAATTGTTTTGGGTTTGATCCTGTAAGTCTTTTCCTTCTCTTGTGTTTCCTGCCGAGAGAGGTTCCTTTAGCGTTTGCTGTAAAGCTGGTTTGGTGGTGCTAAATTCTTTTAGTTTTTGCTTGTCTTTAAAGTTTTAATTTCTCTGTCAAATCTGAATGAGATCCTTGCTGGGTATAGAAATCTTGGTTGTAGGTTTTTCTCTTTCATCACTTTAAATATGTCCTGCCACTCCCTTCTAGCTTGCAGAGTTTCTGCTGAAAGATCAGCTGTTTACCTTATGGGATTCCCTTGTATGTTAATTGTTGCTTTTCCCTTACTGCTTTTAATATTTTTTCTTTGTATATAATTTTTGATAGCTTGATTAATATGCATCTTGGCCTGTTTCTCCTTGGATTTATCCTGTATGCGACTCTCTGTGCTTCTTGGACTTCACTATTTTTTTACCCATATTAGGGAAATTTTCAACTATAATCTCTTCAAATATTTTCTCAGTCCCTTCTTTTGCTCTTCTTCTTCTGGGACCCCTATAATTCAAAGGTTGGTGTGTTTTATGTTGTCCCAGAGGTCTCTGTGATTGTTCTCTTTTTCTTTTTTCTTTATTCGGTTCTGTGGTAGTTATTTCCACTATTTTATCTTAGAGGTCACTTATATGTTCTTCTGCCTCAGTTACTCTGGTATTGCATCCTTCTAGAGAATTTTTTAATTTCATTTATTGTGCTGTTCATCATTGTTTGTTTGCTTTTTAGTTCTTCTAGGTCCTTGTTAAACATTTCTTGTATTCTTGTATTTTCTCCATTCTATATCCAAGATTTTGGATCATGTTTCGTATCATTACTCTGAATTCTTTTTCAGGTAGACTGCCTATTTCCTCTTCATTTGTTTGGTCTGGTGGGTTTTTACCTTGCTCCTTCATCTCTTGTGTATTTCTCTGTCTTCTCTTTTTGCTTAACTTACTGTGTTTGGGTTCTCTGTTTCACAGGCTGCAGGTTCATAGTTCCCGTTGTTTTTGGTGTCTGCTCCCAGTGCATAAAGTTGGTTCAGTGGGTTGTGTAGGCTTCCTGGTGGAGGGGGCTGGTGCCTGTTTTCTGGTGGATGAGGCTGGATCTTGTCTTTCTGGTGGGCAGGACCATGTCCCGTGGTGTGTTTTGGGGTGTCTGTGAATTTATTATGATTTTAGGCAGCCTCTCTGCTAATGGGTGGGTTTGCGTTCCTGTCTTGCTAGTTGTTTGCCTTAGGGTGTCCAGCACTGTAGCTTGCTGGTTGTTGAGTAGAGCTGGGTCTTAGCATTGAGATGGAGATCTCTGAGAGAACTTTCGCCATTTGATATTATGTGGGACTGGGAGGTCTATTGTGGACCAATGTCCTGAGCTCAGCTCTCCCACCTCAGAGGCTCAGGCCTTACACCCAGCCAGAGCGCCAATGCCCCGTCAGTCACACAGCTCAGAAGAAAAAGGAGAAAAAAAAGAAAGAAAATAAATAAATAAAATAAAGTTTTTAAAATAGAAAAAAATCATTAAAAACGTAGTAAAAAAGGGACAGAAAGAAAGAAATGAGCAACCAAGCCAAAAAACAAATCCACCAATGATAACAAGCACTAAAAATTATATTTAAAAATAAAGCAAAAACAAAATGGACAGTTAGAACCCTAGAACAAATGGCAAAACAAAGCTATACAGACAAAATCAAACAAAGAAGCATACACACTCACAAAAAGAGAAAAAAGAAAAAATATATATAAATAAAAAAAGGAAGAGAGCAACCAAATCAATAAACAAATCTACCAATGATAATAAGCTCTAAATACTAAGCTAAGATAAACATAAAACCAGAAACAAATTAGATGCAGAAAGCAAACCCCAAGTCTACAGTTGCTCCTGAAGTCTACCACCTCAGTTTGGGATGATTTGTTGTCTATTCAGGTATTCCACAGATGCAGGGTACATCAAGTCGATTGTGGACATTTAATCCACTGCTCCTGAGGCTGCTGGGAGAGATTTCCCTTTCTCTTCTTTGTTCTCACAGCTCCTGGGGTTCAGCTTTGGATTTTGCCCTGCCTCTACATGTAGGTGGCCTGAGGCCTTCTGTTCCCCACGCAGACAGGATGGGGTTAAAGGAGCAGCTGATTACGGGGCTCTCTTTCACTCAGGCTGGGGGGAGGGAGGGGTACGGAATGCAGGGTGAGCCTGCGGTGGCAGAGGCTGGCAGGAAGTTGCACCAGCCTGAGGCATGCCGTGTGTTCTCCCGGGGAAGTTGTCCCTGGATCACAGGACCCTGGCAGTGGCGGGCTACACAGCCTCCCAGGAGGGGAGGTGTGGATAGTAACCTGTGCTTGCACACACGCTTCTTGGTGGCTGCAGCAGCAGCCTTAGCATCTCCTGCCTGTCTCTGGGGTGCTTCCTGATAGCCCAGCTCATGCCCGTCTCTGGAGCTTCTTTAGGCAGTGCTCTGAATCCCCTCTCCTTGCACACAAGGAAACAATGGTCTCTTGCCTCTTAGGCAGCTCCAGACTTTTCCCCCAGACTCCCTCCCGGCTAGCTGTGGTGCACTAGCCCCCTTCAGGCTGTGTTCATGCAGTCAACCCCAGTCCTCTCCCTGGGATCTGACCTCTGAAGCCTGAGCCTCAGCTCCCGGTCCTTATCCATCCCGGCGGGTGAGCAGACAAGCCTCTCGGGCTGGTGAGTACTGGTCGGCACCAATCCTCTGTGCGGGAATCTCTCTGCTTTGCCCTCTGTACCACTGTTGCTGTGTTCTCCTCCATGGCTCTGAAGCTTCCTCCCCCCCACCACCCCCACCATCTCTGCCAGTGAAGTGCCCTCCTAGTGTGTGGAAACTTTTCCTCCTTCACAGCTCCCTCCCCGAGGTGCAGGTCCTGTCCGTATTCTTTTGTCTCTATTTTTCCTTTTTTCTTTTGCCCTACAGAGGTACATGGGAAGTTTCTTGCCTTTTGGGAAGTCTGAGGTCTTCTGCCAGTGTTCAGTAGGTGTTCTGTAGGAGTTGTTCCCCATGCAGATTTTTTTTGATGTATTTGTGGGGAGGAAGGTGATCCCCATGTCTTACTCCTCCACCATCTTGAAGGTGCCCCAACACTATTTTCATAGGAACAGTGTTCAATATATTCAATGATCCTATAGGTTTGGAAAAGCAATTTATATTTCACCTTACTATGTTTTTCCAATTACTTTTAATTTCTAGAAATGGCAAGTTAGTTGAGAAGAAGTTTAAAGAGGAAAAACCTGATATTCAAACCTTTTTCAATAAAATGATGAGGATTATATAAATTTATATAAAATATAATTATAAAATATGTTACTTACAGGTAAGAAATAGTTAAGGAAAAAAAGGCTTTGCGAGAACCACTAATTATTCAATATTACCATTATTCTTTTGCAAACTCTCTGTTTCTATTTCCCTAAAATAAAAACTTAAAGAAAATCGTTTCAGATTTTGAAATGTTCTTTAAATTTTTAAAAGCAACCAAAAAAAAAAAAAAAGACAATTTTCTCCCCCTTGGCATACAAGCTCTCAAAGCTTGTAACTGAAAAAATCATAATCTATTGTCAAGAAAAGGGAAGGCATGTTACATTTTTAAAGGTTAGCCCTAATTTAAATACTTGTTGAGAATACAGTGTAAGCAGAAGGAGAAATATTTATCATACATTTTCATATATATTGGAAAGATACATACCTGAAAATTTTTTCTTGAATAAAAGTATTTACTTTGCAAAGTGAACTCGGGAGGAAAGCAGACACATTTAGAAGGAGGATGCGATAAGCATCCAGTTGGACTTACAGAAACAGAAGGAGAAATCAACAACGGAAGGGCAAAATGCATTTTATAGCAATTATCTGCAAAATGGCAGCAGCTGTTCAAGCTTCTGGATGATCGGGATTCTGAGAAGTCCAGATAGAAACATATGGTATAGTGCATCACACGACAATTTAAAGCTATTATTGTTCATGTTATTTCTTTATGTTATTCTCAGTGAAAGTGAATAGGTACATAGATTTTTCTCTGGTATAGCATGAACATGTGATGAGTCTTGGGGTCCACAAACATTCGACTGTGTCAGAAATAGGTTGTTTCATAATAGATCCAGACAAAAGTGATTCTTACTCATATGCAATAAAAATTGGCCTATAATTTATATTAAAAATTTTATAACATTTATATTCTGTATCTATTTTATACAACATAAAAGTCTATTGCAGTTACATTTTTGGTTCTTCGTGTAAAATTCAGTTAATAAGAAGAGAAACCACTAAGCTTTTAAAAAGCTATGCCGCATCTCTTTTCTGATAGATACTCTGCATTCAGAAAAAATAAAATGTCCATTAGCACCTCCCACTTATTTGTGTGGGCCCATTATAATTTTAACACTTATAAGAGAAAGTGTTAATGGCAACATTTCAAAGCACTGGTTTAAAAGGATGAGGTGACTTCATAAAAACAAAAATCAGAACAAACACCGTTTCCTAGTTTATTGGAAAAAATTACATAAGATAAAATTATATTTTATTGAAAGATGAATCATTAAATTCAGAGTGTAAATTCACGAGGTAAGTGAATTAAAGATAAATTGACATGTATAATAAACTCTGACATAAGTATTTCTGCATAATTATAGTATTTAAAATGTCAAAAATTGTCTAATCAATTAAAAGTATTGAGGTACCATTTTACAAAGTAGGTGAAGACTATTAAAACTGTTCTATATATCTACAGTATATGTAATGTTTGTTGGCTTGTTTCATTTTTCAATGCCAAATTTCAAGCCGAATTTTGTTGGCTTGAAACAAAAAGTTGTTTCATCCTTTTGAAGTGAAGTTGAACAACAGAAGTATTTTGAATGGCAAAATAATAATCCACTGTCTCTGGAAATTTTTGTCACTGTTCCACTTTTTATATTTGAGAAAATCCAATTTCTTTATAATTATTTATATTCTTAAATTATAAAAATAATAATTTTATTGCTAAAAATGAATAATATGCAAAATGGCAGACACGTGGCACATTTATGGTTTGTAAAGACTTAATTCTTCAGCTAGATTGGGGATATAGGTTATATAACAAAAATCAATTAGTAAGAAAAATATTCTAACGATTCACTCCTCATTCAAAAGACTCACAGCATCTAATATTTCAAAATGAATTTCTTAAAGTGATCAAAGCTGTTAAGTTTCAAAACAAGGAAGTAACATGAGATTGCTAAAAAGAACGCAGATTTTTCAGGAGCAAAAGCCTGCATAGTTGAAATATAAGTTCAATGTTTTACAGGCTGAATAATTTCATTCATCAATGGCTTTATTAATCAATCTCTGTGTCTCATGTTTCTCCAGTACAAGAGAAGGAAAGTAATAATAACCACCTCATTAATTGCTTACAATAATTTAAAAAACAGGTTATTCACAGTTATTTTTTAAACTCTAAAACACCTTTAACATAACTGCCTGCAACCCAGAGTCACATAACTAATTAAACCTCAATAAACTAAATAACAGATGGTCAACTGATGGACAATTACATGTATAGCTACTTACCTAAAGTGAAGGGTATTGATGCAATAAGTTTTAGGAAGACATACAAATCTCTTATAACACTCTATTTGCAGCATTTATTGGGTAGGCAGGACTTTCAGATTTAAAATAAGATATGTAGAATTGAAAAAAATATATATAGATACACATCATATATATATATATATA